>NC_092234.1:66207955-66265455 GCF_036320965.1 Panulirus ornatus
TTTGGGCACATGGAGAGAATGAGTGAGGAAAGATTGACCAAGAGGATATATGTGTCGGAGGTGGAGGGAACGAGGAGAAGAGGGAGACCAAATTGGAGGTGGAGAGATGGAGTGAAAAGGATTTTGTGTGATCGGGGCCTGAACATGCAGGAGGGTGAAAGGAGGGCAAGGAATAGAGTGAATTGGAGCGATGTGGTATACAGGGGTTGACGTGCTGTCAGTGGATTGAATCAGGGCGTGTGAAGCGTCTGGGGTAAACCATGGAAAGCTGTGTAGGTATGTATATTTGCGTGTGTGGACGTGTGTATGTACATGTGTATGGGGGGGGTTGGGCCATTTCTTTCGTCTGTTTCCTTGCGCTACCTCGCAAACGCGGGAGACAGCGACAAAGTATAAAAAAAAAAAAAAAAAAAAAAAAAAAAAAAAAAAAAAAATATATATATATATATATATATATATATATATATATATATATATATATATTTTTTTTTTTTTTCATACTATTCGCTATTTCCCGCGATAGCGAGGTAGCGTTAAGAACAGAGGACTGGGCCTTTGAGGGAATATCCTCACCTGGCCCTCTTCTCTGTTCCTTCTTTTGGAAAATTAAAAAAAAGAATAAAAAAAACGAGAGGGGAGGATTTCCAGCCCCCCGCTCCCTTCCCTTTTAGTCGCCTTCTACGACACACATGGAATACGTGGGAAGTATTCTTTCTCCCCTATCCCCTATCATAGAAGGCGACTAAAAGGGGATGGAGCGGGGGGGCTGGAAATCCTCCCCCCCTCATTTTTTTTTTAATTTTAATTTTAATTTTTTTAATCTACTTTTTAATTTTTTTTTACTTTATATATATATATATATATATATATATATATATATATATATATATATATATATATATATATATGGGAACTTCAGTGAAGGGGGCTAATGGGGAGGTGAAAACAAGTGGTGGTGATGTGAGAAGGAGATGGAGTGAGTATTTTGAAGGTTTGTTGAATGTGTTTGATGATAGAGTGGCAGATATAGGGTGTTTTGGTCGAGGTGGTGTGCAAAGTGAGAGGGTTACGGAAAATGATTTGGCAAACAGAGAAGAGGTAGTAAAAGCTTTGCGGAAGATGAAAGCCGGCAAGGCAGCAGGTTTGGATGGTATTGCAGTGGAATTTATCAAAAAAGGGGGTGACTGTATTGCTGACTGGTTGGTAAGGTTATTTAATGTATGTATGATTCATGGTGAGGTGCCTGAGGATTGGCGGAATGCTTGCATAGTGCCATTGTACAAAGGCAAAGGGGATAAGAGTGAATGCTCAAATTACAGAGGTATAAGTTTGTTGAGTATTCCTGGTAAATCATATGGGAGGGTATTGATTGAGAGGGTGAAGGCATGTACATAGCATCAGACTGGGGAAGAGCAGTGTGGTTTCAGAAGTGGTAGAGGATGTGTGGATCAGGTGTTTGCTTTGAAGAATGTATGTGAGAAATACTTAGAAAAGCAAATGGATTTGTATGTATCATTTATGGATCTGGAGAAGGCATATGATAGAGTTGATGAGATGCTCTGTGGAAGGTACTAAGGATATATGGTGTAGGAGGCAAGTTGTTAGAAGCAGTGAAAAGTTTTTATCGAGGATGTAAGGCATGTGTGCGTGTAGGAACCTACATTCACTGAGAATTGGTTCTCAGTGAATGTAGGTTTGCGGCAGGGGTGTGTGATGTCTCCATGGTTGTTTAATTTGTTTATGGATGGGGTTGTTAGAGAGGTGAATGCAAGAGTTTTGGAAAGAGGGGCAAGTATGCAGTCTGTTGTGGATGAGAGAGCTTGGGAAGTGAGTCAGTTGTTGTTCGCTGATGATGCACGCTGGTGGCTGATTCATGTGAGAAACTGCAGAAGCTGGTGACTGAGTTTGGTAAAGTGTGTGAAAGAACAAAGTTAAGAGTAAATGTGAATAAGAGCAAGGTTATTAGGTACAGTAGGATTGAGGGTCAAGTCAATTGGGAGGTAAGTTTGAAAGAAGAAATATTGGAGGAAGTAAAGTGTTTTGGATATCTGGGAGTGGATCTGGCAGCGGATGGAACCATGGAAGCGGAAGTGAATCATAGGGTGGGGGAGGGGGTGAAAATCCTGGGAGCCTTGAAGAATGTGTGGAAGTTGAGAACATTATCTCGGAAAGCAAAAATGGGTATGTTTGAAGGAATAGTGGTTCCATCAATGTTGTATGGTTGCGAGGCATAGGCTATGGATAGAGTTGTGCGCAGGAGGGTGGATGTCCTGGAAATGAGATGTCTGAGGACAATGTGTGGTGTGAGGTGGTTTGATCGAGTAAGTAATGTAAGGGTAAGAGAGATGTGTGGAAATAAAAAGAGCGTGGTTGAGAGAGCAGAAGAGGGTGTTTTGAAATGGTTTGGGCACATGGAGAGAATGAGTGAGGAAAGATCGACCAAGAGGATATATGTGTCGGTGGTGGAGGGAACGAGGAGAAGTGGGAGACCAAATTGGAGGTGGAAAGATGGAGTGAAAAAGATTTTGAGTGATCGGGGCCTGAACATGCAGGAGGGTGAAAGGCGGGCAAGGAATAGAGTGAACTGGATCGATGTGGTATACCGGGGTTGACGTGCTGTCAGTGGATTGAATCAGGGAATGTGAATCGTCTGGGGTAAACCATGGAAAGTTGTGTGGGGCCTGGATGTGGAAAGGGAGCTGTGGTTTCGGGCATTATTGCATGACAGCTAGAGACTGAGTGTGAACGAATGGGGCCTTTGTTGTCTTTTCCTAGCGCTACCTCGCACACATTAGGGGGAAGGGGGATGGTATTCCATGTGTGGCGAGGTGGCGATGGGAATGAATAAAAGGCAGACACTGTGAATTGTGTGCATGGGTATATATTTATGTGTCTGTGTGTGTATATATATGTGTAAATTGAGATTTATAGGAATGTATATTTGCGTGTGTGGACGTGTATGTAGATACATGTGTATGGGGGTTTGGGGCATTTCTTTCGTCAGTTTCCTTGCGCTACCTCGCAAACGCTGGAGAAAGCGACAAAGCAAGATAAATAATATAGATAAATAAATAAATATATATATATATATATATATATATATATATATATATATATATATATATATATATATATATTACCAGCAAATAGTATGTTGGCCAAAATGATTAATTAATCTATAATAAACGCAATGTATATTAGGTCACAAACCAGTGTGATCCACAAGCAGTAAGGAAAAACATTTCTTTAGAATATATTTATATTCTTTCCCCATCCAAGTCAACAATTAGGTCTTTAGGTGCCTGTAAATCACACGTGAGGATGCGTGAGTCAGACGACACTGTCCCTATGCTGGTTCTGAACCCGGGAGAAATTATGATCTCCCATGGAACGTAGAGCAATTGTAATCTTTTTCTTGGACTTCTCGAGAGGAAATGACTCAGTTTATAGGATGTGACCCAACACATGAGCGTGACATGCTGAGCAAGTCATTATGTGACGTTTTCACTTGAAGGTAATGATTAAAGTGCTTCATTCTGATTCATCGTGTTAAGAGGAATGAAGCATTCTTGTAGTGAGACGGTTCCCATTTAGGTTCACCTTTCAACAACAGCTGCAGTGGCAATAGCAGCAGGTCTTCAGAGGTCATGTGTACACAACGAGGTCGGATGACCTCTGTAGGAGGAAAGGTGGAGTTCAAACGGGGAACGTTACTCGATCTCGTGTGAAGGGTGTGTGATACAAGTCACTGTTGTCATGTACATATCATAGGGATGGTAGGGACTTGGCGCGGTGAGATCAGGGAGGCTGGAAGGAGTAGCGCTTTCCATACTCTCACGTACAGATACCAACGTGGATTGGTACTGAACGTACAAAATAGAACAGATATCAAAATATAGAATTTGATCTTTATGCTCTCTCACTCTAGCGTTTACAGCTTTATAGAATGTATAAAAGAGACCCATAAAGATCTTTTTGTTTGAATGTCTTTACTTGACGCAGAGATCATCTGAAAGGAAAGACCTGACAGGGCAGGATGGTAGCTGTGTAGAGACAGGGTTAAGATGGAGAAATCTCCTGACGGTGCACTAAAAGTTAAAAACTAAGTTCATGGTTTCCTTCATGACTGGAAGCTTGTGGTGGAGAGTGAGTGAACCATGAAGGCAAGTGCATTCTTGCAGAATCATAAGAGTTTCCGGTACAAGAAGGGATGGGAACCGGTTTCTTAATGATGCTGATTGAAGATTAGATTTTCTTCATGAAAAATGACAGCTTTCCATATGGCAAGGCCCAGGACGGTATCCCAAAGCCAACAGAAGAAAACGAGGAGACAGGACCAGAAGAGTCAACAGAAAATGCAGATCTATATTATTTCTCGTTTTCATAATTTGATAATGATGTAGAACATCCTTGTCGATATCCTAAACCAATAACAATTAAGGCATCCTTAAGAACTCACCTTCGGGAAGTAGACGCTCCTGGAGGTGGCGCCCTTGGTGATAACAGGAGCCACCATCAACCCATTGCCCCACATGAACTGGTCGTCCACATCGCGAGCCTGCAGGTCGCTCGGGAACACGTTCAGCAGAGGTCGGACCACGGTGCTGCCGTGCATGTGAGCCTGGCAACACACCATGAGAACATAATGAGCTTCATCCAGATTGAAACTTATAACACAAGATCCAGATTAAAACTTTAATAGACCAGAAGGATATTTCTGAAACCGTTTATGCCATGATAAGTACAAGGAATGACAAAAACAATTTTTGCGTATCACAAGAGCTGTAACTTTCAGCACTTTTTTGTAATGACAAATGTAAATTCAGCTTCATTTTAACCAAATTGCAGCAGTACAGCATTACCACACAGACGTGAATCACAGAAAATATCTATTTTATGAAGAGTAACTATAAAGGACAGACAGGAGGCTACATGTGCCACAGGTGGAAGGTAGTGACGGACGCCAAAATGATATCAATGACATCAGAAGATGTGCTCATCATAGGTACACAAAGGTGAGACAATGCAGGGAAGGAGATGCAAGATATAAGGAGTTGATTCATGGGCTGATAATAGACACAAAGGAACGGAAACTGAAGAGGTGTTGGAGTCTAGGGACTCTGAAGAAGACAAGAGGACGGGCGGAATGAAACACTGAGAGAAAGCCACCAAGGAGGCAGTGTAGAGTGTCAGACACAGGGCAGTCCAGGAAACATGGGGTACTGTGGATGGATGACTCAGAGCGCTCAGGTCGTTCACGACACGTATGCAGCAAGGAAAAAGAAAATTTTTAGATAAGATTGAAAATATGGAAGAGGACATAAGAAGACTGCAGATGACAGAAAGGTGGGCCACTGCACCAGAGCACACACACACACACACACACACACACACACACACACACACACACACACATACAAAGGCAGGTTTAAAGACGCAAGTCTGTGATGATCTTTGGGCTGCAAGAGACAAACCTTCTAAACAAGGAGGAAAGGGAAGCCAGTGAAGCTAAACAAGGAGGAAAGGGAAGCCAGTGAAGCTAAACAAGGAGGAAAGGGAAGCCAGTGAAGGGAAACGTGTCAGACAACTATGTCTGTGTTGGACTTGACCAATGGACTTGACTATGAGGCAGGAGAATACGGGCAGTACAAGCATACTGGAAAAAGACCAGTGAAGACAATATTTCACATGTAACTATGGAAAGAGGTGCTTAGGCAGGCAAAAGACTGATCTCAAAAAAGGAGTTCAGAGCTGTTCAGGTCTGGGGCCATTGCTTTTCTCAACTTGTCTAAATGACCTGCCTGAAGACTGGACTTCTACTGAATACGCTTGCGAGTGGTTGTCAGGAGTGACAAACCCAGAGAGGAGGGGGTCAGGCTTAAAGAAAACTGGAAAAGGTAAAAACTAAGATGAGTCACATTAGGCCAAAGGAAGGAACAGTATTCCAGCGTCTAGTGCAGAGAGACTAGGACTAGATGTCAGAAAATGCCTTAAGCTGAGAGTTCAGTATCTCGACTGCCAGAAAGCACTTGCTTGACACCACATATAGGGGTTGGTAAATACGTTGGCTCTTCGGGCAGAAATAATATTGAACCTGCTTCGATTGCTGGAGGATTGTGTTAGGAGAAGCGTACAAAGAACTCGCATCACAGGAGGTTTCGAAAGAGTCGGAGGGTTCACAACCGGCGTGCCGCAGGATTAAGTTTAGGGGCCATTGCTCTTCTTAATCTGCGTAAATGACTAAGAGGAAGGGTTGGACTCCCACCTGAATATGTGTTCAGATGATGCCACGGCCATGAAAAAAGTAAATATTGATGTGGATTCCATCAAATTACAAGAGGACTGAGACAAACTTCAGAGTTGGTCTGATGCATGGTTGATGAAATTCAGAGTAAATAGAAAGGAATGATGATGGAATATAGTGAAAGAAGGTCTCAGTGCAACTACTATCGAGCAAGGAAGAAGCTGCAGGAATCGGTATGTGAAAGAAAAGTAGTATTTAACACTGTCTCTAACCCGTTGCCAGAGCCCGATCTTATATGAACAAAGGAGGCAAACAGCTTACTGGCAAATATTGGAAATGCATTCATGCACATGGATAAAGAAATATCAAGGAAGCTGTTCACTTAGTATGTTTGCTAAAACTAGATTATTCTTCTAAAGCTTGGTCACCATATTTGATTAAGTACGAAGATATAACAGAGAAGGTCTAGAGGAGTGTAACAAAGTTGATACTAGAATTAAGAGTAGAGTTACAGCGAGAGGTTAGAGGCCATTGATTTGCTTTATATAGTAAAAAATAAAGTAATGGAAGGCTTGATCACACCCTCTCAGTTTTCATACCAGTCTGATGACGTTAAAAGTGAACAGTTCCTCGAAAGATGCAAAGACGGAGGCCATAACATGAAACTAAGCAAGAAACTTGTTAGAAAAGAAGTTCTGTTATACTACGCTAGCAGCATGAACAAGGTTAGGGCTACATGAGTGCAGAACTCCCTCCCCATACAGTGCAAATGGGTAATTACAAACAGGTAATTACTGTGGGCTATAAATGCCACCAGAGACAAGAGAATAGGTCGCGTTCTAGAGACGAGTTGAGAGATCTGTACCAGACAAGAACTACACACACATACTGATTTTCAGTGTAATGATGTAACTGAAGTGAGAGACAGAACTCATTGCATAACCCAGTCCTGAACTTAGGGGGTAAGAGAGAATACTGTAAGACTCACGCACACTTACCATTAATTTTTCATTAGCTATTTGTTATCATCATCTTACTGTGAGTTACATAGAGTTAGATGCATGTTGCCACGGGCTCACTGTTCCCACGGGCCACTGTTAATCAGGATGTTTGAACACGTAAGAGCTGATCTGTTATTTGAACACGTTGTTGAATGGGTGTTGACGGACTCCCATATAACCCCTGTCAGTGTGACCCGAGGGGACACACTGGCCAGCATCGTCACACTGTTCACTAGAGTGTCGTAGTATGTCATAAGACTATAGCCCAGAGTACTACAGATGTACATACATATTTTCTTGTAATAAATCCACAAAGGCCGCCTGATCTTCATTGAGTACCTCAGACGAAGAAGACCTGATTTCCTTCCTATCAACTCAACCTTACAATACTGCAGAGACCTGGGCTTCCTAAGTGAAAAATGGTCATGACAGATCATAAGAAACAACTTTGAGATGGAAAGGGTGTGAAGTGATTGAGGTTAAAAGGGTACGAAGACTTAACCTCCCTGAGCTATAATATATCTCCCTTGAAGGGAGAGACTTTGAGGTAAGGTAGTCATAGTGTGAAGACTCACCTTGTGGAAGAGTGTGTAGAGGTACGGTAGGTACTGGTAGCGGATGTTGAGGGTGTAGCGGGAGATCTCGGCCACCTCCGGCCACATGCCAGGGTCCTGGTCCGCAGATCCGGCCGTGTTGTGGTTACGACTGTCGGGAGGAGAGACGTGGTAAACATTACAACCTTTACAGTGCTCGTAGTAACCTCTGTGCTTAATGTTTTCACACGTTTTCTTCTTTCACTCAGCAGTACGAAATATAAAGAAAAGAGAAGCGAGAAACATTATGATTAGTTAAAGTGCATCAAATTATTATAAAGAAAGGTTCTGATTGGTTGAGTCATATTACATCATCGTCATGTCTGTATAAAACGTTCCGATGTCCTTGCAAGGCAATTCTTTTCTTCTATTTGTCGCTGACGCTGTGGTGGCTTCCACGAGAAAAAAGTGGACGCAAAGTCTTGGCTGTTGAGAAAATGATGATATCTTCCTTCTGTCCCACAGCCATGGCAGGATGACGAATTCATTACGAGAAGCAAAGCAACGCTTCAGAAAAACTCTGACCATTGCATTGTCTTACAATCCGGACGTGCAAATAAAGCGGACCAACATCCGCCTTACGTGAAGACATCCAACGCGACCCACCTGCCTCTGACACTGTCCTGAAGTGGTAAAAGGTGTCTGCCTCCAACCATCTACCCCTGACACTCACCTGAAGGGGTAAAAGGTGTCTACCTCCATCTATCTACCCCTGACACTCACCTGAAGGGGTAAAAGGTGTCTACCTCTATCCATCTACCCCTGACACTCACCTGAAGGGGTAGAAGATTACCTCCATCCACCTGTCCCTGACACTCACCTGAAGGGGTAGAAGGAGCCCACTTCCATCCACCTCATACACATTTCCAAGTCGGGTTCACCGAAGAAGCCACATATGTCGGCACCGACCATGGGGATCCCGAACATACCGAAGTCAAACATACCTGAGGAATGGCGGGTATTTTAGACGATGCAAAAAATAAGAATTGATTTCTATATTTGCCAATGTACGAATACAATATCCTGGATGTAAACGAAGACAGTGATGAACGAATATGATGCTTAGGAAAGTGATCATAGGACAACAACATAGTAAGATACATGTAGACAATAAAACCAGTGAACATCAATCAGTTGAAGACGATGATATCAGACAGACTCAGCACATGAACTCAGACATCAGACCAATGACAAGTGAACTCCCAGAGATGAGGGAGGGCGTCACTAGTAAACAAATTAAGTGAAGCCTAACTACCCAGGAGAAAGTTATTACTACAATACCACAAAGGTGACAGGTATTAGCCCCAGCAGAACACCGTGACTGGAACGACATCGTGAACTCACCAACCCGACAAATGACAAAGGAACCAGTAGCAAGTATCGCGACTCACTGATACTGGGTTATTAGGTTCAGCAGGGGTAAGGGACAGGTTAGTTCGGAGCGAGTTTGAGTAGAGAAAACTTGGAGGAATTGAAGTGTTTTAAGGACATGAGGATGGACATGACAGCAAATGGAAGCATGGAAGCAGAAGTGAGTCATAGGATGAGTGAGTGAGCAAAGGTTCTGGGTGCGCCGAAGAATGTGTTGAAAGAGAGAACGTTATCTGGGATGGCAAAACCAGGTACGTTTGAAGGTACATTACTCCCAGTAGTATCATTTGGATGCGAAGCATGGACTATAGAAAAGGCTGTGCAGAAGAGTGTGGATGTGTTGGAAATGAAATATTTGAGGACAATGTGTGGTGTGAGGTGGTTTAATCGAGTAAGCAATGAAAATGCAAGAGATGTGTAAGAGTGAATGTGTGTCACTGAGAGAGCAAAAGAGGGTGCTGAAATGGTTTGGACATATGGAGTGAATGAACGAGGAAAGGTTGACAAATATACGTGTCAAAAGTGAAGGGAACTAGGAGAACGGGGAGACCAGTCTGGAGATGGAAGGATGGAGTGAAAACGATCTTGGGTTATCGGAACCTGAGCATGCATGAGGGTGAAAGGCGTGCACGAGATAGTGTGAAATGAATGGATTTGGGATACTGGGATCGACGAGCTGTTAGTGGACTGAGCCAGTGGATGTGAAGTGTCCGGGATTAACCATGGAGAGGTCTGTGTGGACAGGGAACTGTGGTTTTCGGTGCATTACACATGGCAGTTAGAGAATGGATTTTAGCAGATTCGGCCTTTCTTTGTCTATTTCTGGCGCTATCTCACTGACGCAGGAAACAACGATCAAGCATAAAACAATGATTATAGTCACCAAGTTCGTGAACATCACAAGGACGGCAATCAGAGCCAGCTGGCCACACGACTCACCGATGATGGCCATGTGCATTTGTGTCCAGTCGGCGGAGTTGTCGCCCAGCCAGTGGACAGCATACTGGCCCGACCCCGGAAAAGTGGAGCGGGAGAGCACCACGGGCCGCTTCTCCGGCTGCACCTCCTTCAGGCCGCTGTGGGACGTCAGTTGTTACATTTCTAAACCCTCCCTATTCATTAAGTTATCATGTCATGTGATAATGGTGGATTAAATGAAATGAGAGCCATACACGATGTTCGGATAGATTAACAGCACTATTAGTGTTTAAAGTTGAAAAAGATATGAAATCTAACCTTGGAAGCCGCGTAAATATAGAAATGTTTATCTAAGAGTCATCAACAACTGATAAAATGACACCACCAATGAAACCATTAAACATGTACAAAGTACAAAATCAATCGCCGTATGAGCTGAAACCTTAGATAAAGAAGATAAAGTTAAGATCTGTCTTACAGTTGTTGGAATAATACGGGTTTAGAAGCATTGATATCATTGTTTTGAGTAACTGGGGTGTTCACTTGTGTACCTGTACTTACAGGTCCTCAAAGATTCCCTTAACTCCTCCTAAGAGAGAGAAATATGAGCCCCCATAGCACCTATACGTACTGGAGCAAGATTAGCTAATCTAAGTTTCCTTGCTGAAAGAGAAAGAAAAGACTGACGAAGGAATTGCTATGGCAACTGCATCAGTTACCCTCAACCGTTTTCTTTCGTTGCTTCCGGAGCTTGACAGAGAATGTATCAAAGCTGATCCTTCCTCGGGCTGTAAACGCAGATCTTCTATGACCCAGTGCAGTTGTAGAGACGGGTAGGAAGAGGTTGGGCAATCGTGGTACACTAGTTCTGCACTACCACTAGAAACAGGCTTTTTCAATCCTTCAAAGTTCGTATCTTAGTTGTTGGGTCGTTCACTAGCGAACCTGCGGTGAATGTCAATGGGAGGAGTGCGGGAAGCATCAGGACAAACAACAAAGCATGTTCGCATTGCCACAACCTTCGTTCAAAATACATAAATGTCTGTAAACTAATCAGACCACTGAAGACACGTTACAATATATAATGGAAACTGGGAAATCACTCATGGCTACACGAAAAAAATATAAAAAACCTGTTGACTGTCATGGTAGTACGAGGACAGGCATGTCCCTATATCCTTAAGGACTCTCATCCAATTAAAACCGATGACGAGATGCCCAGAGCCAGCTGGTACAGGAGGTCGCCTAAGTGCAGTGTTTGGTAGAGTTGCCTTCACTTCCAACCAGAAGAGTCAGCGCTGTCAACTCTCTTTCCGTAAGGTGTGAACCCGGGGAGCATCGCTCGCTACTTCGAAGCTTTCGTTTATGGGTGGTGGAGAGGGAGACGACTGAGGCCGGCGCATTAGGGGGTTAGCAAGGGAAGGAGTGAAGAGGCGTGAGACAGGAGTGCGCTGGTAGTTGACGCAGTCATACAATGCTGTATTTTCTGAAGCAAGTGCAGAAATAAATTGAGGAAGCAAAATGCTGAAGGCGATGTTAATCGCAAATTAGGCCGTCATTCGCTGTTTATGCTAAAGGTCTGGATTATTCCATGATAATGCAACTCCTCCCACCCCCACCCCTTAATTAGCACACACACACACACACACACACACACACACGCACACAGGCCATGTCCTTCCCTCCATTTACAAAAGCAAATGTCACTAACTCGAGAGTGATCTTTACACCTGCTAGGTTTGCCATGAAGGGCAGCTCTCACGACCTATGTCGTAGCTGAAAGATGCATTTGAGTGCTTACTTAACCGTATTATTCTCAGTATAATTACCTAGAAAACTGTGAACCATTCTTAAGTATAATGAATATGATAAAGGAACATCATTTTCCAGCACTCAAGTGTTCCATGTAATGTTTCACGTTTCATTGTTTCCAGCTGTAAGAAAAGCATGGTGTTGGCTACAGAGTGGCGAGGGTGTACCGACATGTTGTGGTCAGTAAGCAATTTGTATCGTGGGAATGTAGATATCATATTGTGGTGGTGGTTTGGTATAGCTTCCGGCAACACTTGGAGCATGAAAACGTTCGCTGCTGTTTGTTAAGAAACGTGATTTATACGAGCTTATCAGATAGTTTTGATGGTATGCAACGTTTGATTACAGATTATACATCAGTATCACGTCAGGCAAATTCAATGAACTGGTAAACTGTGTGTAACAAAATGTCAGCTGGCGAAATAATGAGCTTCGTGTCATTTTCCCATTAACTATTCATATTGTTAGCGGCATGATGGTGTTGGGTATATTCGAAAAGTTATTTCACAGCTCATCTCCAAGGCAAAGTAATGTAAAGAGATCCTTGTAATCTTACGATTTAATGCCAAACTCAATATCTGTATGAATCACCCATGACGACCCCCAGCTAATATATTACCCATCCCGTAGTGACCAACACAGTACCTCACTCCCACAACCATTGCCACAATTTTTCTTGACGTCTTACCTGATGCTATGCTTCTTACTGTATCCCCAACACATGGTTAACATGACACGACACCACTGACGTTTGCGTAATAAATATAAGAACCATGAGAAATGTATAACACGTGTGAACATTCATTCATACAGGGTGCAGTCATCATTCATCACTAGTTTAATAAAGCCATTTTCATTTATGAATTTTCATCATTTCCTGCTTGGGTCAATGTAACACCCATACCACAGTCAGTGTATCAATAGTGTCAAAGAATGAATGTTGTGGTCTCACGGCCTGAGCTCAGAGAACGTCTCTGTTCACTCACGTGTGGCTTCGAACTCACGAGTTGATACTCTCAGGTTCACTTACCGCGGAGAGGAAGGAGCGACACTGTATTGTGTAAGTGTATCGAAACCGAAGTTAACACCACATAGTGAGACGTTGCGGATACCAGGAACGACTTATATGTGAGAAGCAAAACTCCGGACAATGCAAGCTTGGATATAGCTTCAAACGAAAGCTTCGTGGCAGCGAGTAGTTACTCGCTGGGTTCACACCTCACAGAAAAAGTGGATTGACAACTTTGACTATCCCGGCTGCAAGTGGAGGCGGCTGTGACGTTCAGAGAAACATGTCGTGGAGCGCTACTGCCCTACGTCCATCACTCGTGCCAATGATCTTGTGCGTAGAATGAAAGGGAAGCCGCAACCCTTCGAAGCTCAAAAACCCATAACACTTTCCCTGGATCGGTTGCCTGAATAACCTCACTTATAATAAGGACAATATGAGGTGGCGAACATGGTCTTAAGGGGTCGGGGCAAGACAATCAGTGAGGAGAACTAACATCCTCAGTGGTTTGGATGTATTAGTTCATAGCGCAGTTACAGGACGAAGGAAATAATGACTGACGTCCTCTATCTACGCTGGTATCACAACAAGAGCGAGGGGGTGATCCTCTCTCTCGTTCTTAGCGAGTTTAGCTTAAGAGCGCCTTGAGTTGGGATGCACGAATGTTCTGCACAATAAATCCAAAGATAGAGAGGATCTTACACCATTCGTCTTAAATAAGCAACATAATGAATGTGAGATGACATTTACTGAGTCTGAACTTGATATAGCCCTTGCCAGGGGTAAGGCCCTGGTAAGGGCAGTGCCCCTGGGGAGGATAGTATTACTCATGACATTGATAAATCTTAGAGACGTGTACCTGATAACCCAGTACTAAAACTGTATGAGTTGTGCCACGGGTCATGTACCTTCCTTGTGGACCAACATCCTAATTGTACCAATACGAAAATACAGTCAAACTGATGAATTTTGCCTCATCTCCCTGACGAGCCGCCTGTGCAAAACGTTTGAGAGGCTGGTGCTCAACAGACTACTGCACAAACTCAAAGAACATGTCACAGATAGCAAAAGTGCACACAACTGCATCACTACTTTCCTAACAGTTCATAGGGACAGACGGCTCAAGTACACCACATTTGCGTATTTGGTATTGCTAACAGGAAAGCTATTTTGTATGAGCTAGCAAAAAATGAATGTAGGCGACCGGCTCCTGTATAGGAAATTGCGTTATCTGTCTAACATAAAGTCTACTGTGCTTTTTCAAGGCTACAAAAGTAAAGACATGATACCTGGCACTCCTCAAGGTGGAGTACATTGGTCCCATTTCATTCAGTGTACTGTTTAATGTATTACTGAAATCAGTGTCAGAAAGTCCATGGAATATCAACATTAGTTACGTTGATGATAAACTTGTACACACTGAAACACATCGTGAAATGCAAACCGTACTTAACTGCATACATACACCTTGTGAAAGCATTAGCTATACGTTTTCTACAGAGAAAACCAGTGTTCAATAAACGAATCATATTCACTGAAAACAGATGAAAAACCTAGTGACTGTCTCTTCCTTTGAATACCTTGGTGTCGCAGTCCCATGTACTGCAGCTAGTGTGAAAAAAAGAGCTCTTGCAATTGTGACTGGGTGTGTTCCTAGTGATGGTGCAAATGTAGCATTGTTAAAATGAAGTACTTAATTATATTAGATCTTGTAGATTACCACGCACAAATATTTGTCCTAAAGAACAACAAAGGTATCAATAGACTTGAGAAAATGCAAAATGAATGTTTTAAGAATCATACCTGGCTGCCTGCAGACCACATAAGTACTCAACATACGGAAAGAACTTGCTACACCCAACATATGGAGAGAATACCTGAGTCAATCTTATGATGGGACTGAAACTTTCACCAGATGATTCAGATAGTGTTGTCTCTAAACAAATTTTTCAGCCACTAAACCACATTTGCCATGGCACAGGTGAATCTAAATTGATCCAAATAACAGCTAACCACATGACAATGATTAGCTTACATAATTTGCATGAAATTACGAAGCCACAACGTTTCCCGCCATGCTGGCAAATAACTCCATTTGGCATCAATATACCCATTCACAATCTTCATCTTCAATACTCAGTCAAACCCAGTGGTCTTGGACATGAACAGAATTTCCAGGGTGAACACAGTATAGGCCAGTGCATTGATTTTGATGGTTCTCTCAATTCTGCCACTCGGAGGGCAGAAAGTGCTGCCGTTGTGATCCAGCCCAATGGTAATACATTAAAGAAAATGTTAGAGAAAGTATCTGGGCGCCTGCCCTACAATCTAAATTGTTCGCCGTACTCATCGCTCTTGAGCGTGTAGATATCACTGCCATAGACAGTTTAATTATCTCCAATTCTTTATCTTTGCTTCTTGCCCATAATACCGTGAGATCAGAATGTAACATGCCGGTCAAGGGATGCAGTTCAAATTGTTATGGATTCAGTCTTCGTGAGCATGACAAAGTTGATATTTTAGCCAAACTTGCACTTAGTAAAGAAGCTGTTACAAACAACACTGGGTTCTCAATCCGAAGCCTCAAAACCGTAATGAGCGAGGAATCAACTTAACTCTTTGAACCAAATACACGAGTTCAGACAAGTACAGGGAAAAGCATTTTCCATTACAGTGAAATGTGTAAAGTAACACATGCACACGAGGAAAGTAATAAGGTGAACAAATTACAAGATGTTGTAATTACTAGAGTACAGCTAAGCTATAAGTGTTATTGGCGCTTTATAGTATCTGATATTAATCATGAGAAGTGTAAAGTTTGTGGCTAGCGATGAGAACACAAATTAGAACACTATGTCTTAGATTGTGAAAAAAGAACCTTTTAGGAACAGGTTCAAACGAACCCTACAAGAAATGTCACAACACCTTTTTGTTTATAACAAGATAGTTGAAAATCCAAAATTGTATCAACTTTTTGCATTTAGTCAGTAAAACATACCTTATGAAAGACTATGTAATCTATGTTAAGAAACATGTTTGTGGCAATTCCTCTAACAGGACCCATTAAGGTCTGACAAAAACCCTTTGTGACCTCTGAAATCATTTTGCGTTATCACTCACTAGATGAGCCCTGGGTGCGCAATATACTTGCCAACGATACCAATACAAATAAACAATTCAATGTTGCACACGTGACAGCGCAGGGTCGAACACACCCTTCCTAGAGGAGGGGAAATGTGACGAGCAGAAACCGTGGCCATCCACAGTAAACTGTGCTGAACCTACCTTAGTTGCACAGTGTGTGCAATGGAAAAGTGAGACGGCGAATGCGACCGGGAAGACTATCAAACTTCACTGAAAAAAGGAAAGCTGACGTAGCTATAAATCGAATCGAGAAATAGAAGTGAATCGCCTAAGACCCCCCCCCCCCCCCCCCACACACACACACACACACACACACCCCACCACCGTGCATCGAGTAAGTCATCACAATAAGCAAGGCTGCCTAGTCGAAACGACGAAGGAGGCCTGATGAACCCCCGTGGTGAAGCAGTAATTACGAGGTGGAATTGCATGGGGACTGTCACTTGGCTGTCTGGACCCTGGAGAGTCTGTTTCGCTAGCGGCGCGTCCCTCCAGACAGGCACCGCTGCCTGAATGACCTGTTCTCCACTTTTCTTGGCTAAATCTTCAAGACAAGAACATAAAGAAGGATGATAGCAGCCGACGAACATTCGGGAACCCCACCTGATCACAACGAGATGGGAACTCCGATGATGATCGTCGACTGATGGAACAATTCTATTGGCTCTGTCCTCATGGAACTGTATAACCAATCGAGACAAACTGTATTGTTCAAACTGCCTTGCGACCGCTCGGGTAGCTCTAAGACACAACAGGAAAGGGAACCCTCGCCAGCGAAACTAAAAGAATCGAACCCGGAAGAAGCAGTACCGATCCCTCATTTCGTCGCCGAATGAAGCAAGTAGCCGGAGCTTTGTTCAGCAACGAAGCAACAATCCTGCAAACGGGCAACCAGTACAAAAGACTAGCCAGTTTGGTCCTTTATCTCTGGCCCCCATAAGGCCGAGATAAGAGACAAGCGACAAACGAAAACACACTAGAAAAAAGAGAAACAAAGAGAACACAGTAGGGGCACCAGCACTGAAGATGGCTGAGACAAGTGATTCCATCACTAATAAAAAGTTCTGTATATATACAGACGACGGAATCACCAGAAGTCCTCTTATACTAAAGCAAGACCACTCACCGAGAAAAGAGAAGACCGAAATGAAGACATCGCGAAGTATGCGTATAGGACAGCAGGAACACCAGACCGAAATGAAGACAACATCGCGAAGTACACGTATGAGACTGCAGAAACACCTATCCGTACCTGGCAGTAGCTCGGGAACAATTAATGCCTGATCGGCCCTAACACTAAACAGATCAAGGTCAGAAGACGACGACAGAAAACGGGTGAGGGATGACTGATGCAGTTTCTGTAGTAGTTCCTTCTTTGATCTTTTCTTTCATTCCTTCTCAGTAAGGAAGATTAGTGCGATCTATTCTTGCTTCAAGAAGCACAGATGTCATAGGGCTTCCAATTTGTTCCCCAAGGGACGGGGATTTGAGGACCTCAAAACGCAGGTACACAGGTAAATGCCCTAGTTTCTCAGATATAGCAGTGGAAACCACGACCGATGGCTTTATCACAGACGGAAATGTTTTTATTAAAAGTCTATAGTACCTGATCGAATGATACCACTAATAAAACTATTAAATCCGTATAAGAAAATACAAACTCCATCCCTATGAGTTAAAATATTAGAGAGAAAAGTTACGACTTGTCGTACAGGTGTTGTGCAATAACGTACTTGTAGGTGGCAACGGTTTCAGACCAGCCGTAGAGGGAGTGGACATCGTAGTGGAGATACGACTGGTTTCCGTCCGTCTGCTTGGCCGACATGCAGATGGTGTGGTCACTGGAACACAAAGCCTAGCTCACGTGGGGGGAACTATGGACACAAACACATTTTGGGGAACTGAAGTCTGAGAGAAACTTGATGACGTTTGGCCAGCATCAGAGGATGCTACTCTCTGTACACTGAGAATTGAACGTTGATGTGAGGAAAATTATATATTGTCATACAAACTGATGCTGTTAATGACAGCTTTGGTAACAAACACTGTTTGATAATAATTCCAAGACGTGTAAACTCTCTCTCTCTCTCTCTCTCTCTTAACACACACACACACACACATCTATATATATATATATATATATATATATATATATATATATATATATATATATATATATATATATATATATATATAATTATCACTTTTTTCAGCATACCTGATTTCATATGTGTAAAAGAATGTTTCTGACTTTTGGTTCAGTTACCCAAGATAGATCTTATTTCTCTAAGCTTTTGTGTCAATATAATCTAAACGGTTTGCCACTGCCTCTCTTGCTCCCGTTCTGTCTATCTGTTCTTTCCATAAACATATCACTCTCCTTCCCCACCCGTTCCGTTTTGATAACGCCTTCCCTAAGGTCTGCTCCCGCGGCCACAACTCTACCCTTGTGGCTACAACTCTCCTCCTGCGGATACAACTCTCCTCCAGCGGCCGCAACTCACCTGATTTTTTTGCTTTTATTGTCACCCGTCCGGATCGTCATGGTCGGGTAGGGAGGATCGTCCCAAGCGTTGTTCGGACACTTGAGGCTCCAGTCGGGTTTGTCCGGTGGCCAGTTCCACGGCTTGTCCAGGTTGGTGCCGAAGTTGGCCGGCTCGTTCATGTCAATCCAGATGGCGTCGTACCTAAGTTCCTTAAAGTAGGGGAAAGAACCTCAGAGTGGACAATGAAGTGTTTAGGTGGGTTGGTAAGCTAAGTTTTGGGGCCTGTCAGCTGCCAGGGTCGTTCAGGCCCTCAACCTCGAGACATGACCACCAATCGAAAAATCTTTATCCTCTGTAGCATAAAGGTAATTGTAAGATCACATACATTCTTGCTATAAATATGGCACTAGCAGAATTAACTGATTTATCTTTTTTTTTCAATTATGCATAGTGCCAACGAGTTCATTGGGTTATGTAGTGTTTTCTATACATGTCGATACATATTAGGAGATAGACTGAAATTGTGAGAAAGTAAAACATGCATCATCTGGGAACTTTAACCATCAACTTACATCATGGAAAAGTTTGAGTTCGTTCATCCACCAGGTCTGCGTCTCAGGCCTGAGGAAGTCGGGGAAGACAGTCTTGGTGTCGGGCCACACGTAGCCCACCATGTAGTCATCAGTACCTGGCTCCTGGTCACTAGGGACCAGACTGGGATCTGACCACTTGATGAAGGCATCTGCAGCCTTTCCACGGATCGCCGGTTGGTAGTCGTCGAAGTCAATCACCAAAGCTGGGTCCTGTGCGGGAGACGGGCATCTTCGTCAGGCATCGCCAAAAGTTCTCCCAAGATAAGAGGATGTGAGTGGCTGATTCTTCTGTTGTCAAGGCTGGATAGCGGGACTTGCGTTGTGTTAGTTACGAGGAAGGAAAAGGAATGATTCTGTTTTCATAAATGTGATTACTGTTACGGTGAGTTCTTTTTTTCTTTTACTGTAACTTGGTATATATGATTAGAAAACATTTTATCAATCACCCTCTAAGCAGGGAGGATGAAGACAAGACGTACGGTGGACCAACTGCCGGGATTCGATCCTACATAGATTTGATCCCAGGCGGCAGGCCCTTGCATACACCACGGAGGTCCGTGTAAAACATTGACCATCATCTGTGCTCGCCATGCTTGCAAGCACTGTATCCTACCTTATGGTCATTATACCTACGATGTTATTAATGACTTGTGTAACAGAGGAGGAGGATTGGCCACAACAATACTTACCAGGATGAGAGTGACCTTCAGATTATCGTTGTGCAGCTCTTGGATGAGGTCTGGCAAGTCGCCCCAGTTGACGGGGTCGTAGGTGAAGTCTCTGTAGCGATTCATGTAGTCTATGTCGCACGTCTGCACATCCTGCGGGCAAGAGACTAGGTATACATGACGGTAATGTTTCGTCCATCCTTTACAGCAAGAAACAACAACTTGTACGAAGATTGAACTGGTAGAATACATTACAGAGATCGTAAATGTTGATAAATACATACATATACGAAAACTGTACATTTAAGTGTGCTTGTACTGAAAGTCTGTCCGGTATAAGAGCGTCTATGGTAAACTATAACAGGAGTAATATACTGAATAAAGTCCTTGCATAATTCCCATTTTCTATCTTCGATATTAATTCTTGAGTCATAAACTCCAATGTTTCTGGTGTTTCATCTATGAAATTTTCTAAAAGCCCTTCGGGATAACTTGACTAAAACTAGTATTACGATTAATCGAAAATTCATTGCAATATGATATGAGAAGAATCCAGGTGACATTTTGTCCTCTGGTTTGCTCGTACTTATAAACTTCCCATAAAGTCACTTAGCCTTGCTTGCAAAGTCTATCACCGAATGATTCTTGTCATTCAAACAAACAATTTACCAATGGGTGTCTATTGTTATTACTATTACTATTACTATTATTGTTATTACTATTATTATCGTAAGTTAAGGATGGATATGATTATAGTTATTTACAAAAATAAGCTTCTCTGGCATTTGACAATGACACGTCGGCTCAGCAATGATTTTCGAATTTGATTTTCGATAAAATCTGTCCAAAACTTCTTTCATATTCATGCTATTTTTCTTCTTTGGTATAACAAAAGATAATCTGAAAAAGATGGTGAAGGCCATCGTTTTGGCACATGTACACTGAGGGAGGGGCAGCCTTGTCCGTAACAAGGATGATGATTGATTTCTGCAATACTTTCATAACATTGCAGCCATTACCAGCTGCTGTTAGTAATTCCAACAACAAAAATGTATCACTATAAAGACACATTTCTATAACTACTTGTGATTATTTTCTGTTGTTGACAATCATGACATCAGATACATTAGAGATACAACCTCACGAAGTAGCTAAGAAACATGGAGATAAACTTAGATTTTGCTTGATCAATATGTAGGACAAAGTTGACATGTAACCCTCGAGTGGCTACAACGCAACACTACAACCTACTTGGGGAATGCCCATGAGCTTCATCCTCTCCCTGACCTCTCGAACAGCGTCCGTTGAGTTATAGCCATACCGGGACAACTGGAAACCCAGCGACCAGTATGGAGGGAAGACTGGCCGGCCGATCATCTGCCGAGGATATGGTCTGTACATTCATAAACTGCTTTATGTCAACTTAGTATTTCGATATCATTATGATGCGCATATCATTATAGCATTAGAGTGTAGCCATGAATTACTCAGTAAAGGAAATATAGTTCCAGCAGACGCAAGACACTGACATTAATGTACTGGACGTTGAGGTCCTCTGGGTAAGGCCCGAGGAAGAAGTGGAAGTCAAGGATGCCACCGATGGTTCGCAGTGTCAGCGCAGGAGTCCCGTCGTCCAGCAGGAAGGTCGAGTACTCTGTCGGGAGACAGATGGATGATGGAGTGGGTCACAGCTGACTGTGGTTCACAGTAAGTCCCAGCCAAGTTGACTACAACTGCATAGAAAACGGGTACAGTATCAACCAAAGACTAGGCTTACGTCTACCGTCGCCAAAATTAGGCTCACGTCTACCGTCGCAAGATATATGTTATTATGAGTGACACAGTGGTTTCTTATGTTATCAGTGATGTATAAAGATACAACTCATTTGAATATCGTTAAGTTATTCATCTAAAACTATGAGGTAAGCTGTAACGGTAATCTAGTGTAGTATTGTATGAGATCTGTAGCGAAGAATTCAACTGCTCGCAGTATCGACACATGTTCCATACCTGGGTGGGACATTATCCTGAACATGACATATATATGGATACGACTTTATATGTGTCCCTTGTCGCCGAGCAGTATGAAGATACCCAGGATTAACAAAGCCTGTGTATCGCTCTGTGTAGGAGATGAAGGGCTAGGATGTGGGATGGCGGCACGTACAACGATGTGAGAGTGTACTCCACATTGTCTCCTCAAGAAGATTAAGAAGGAAATAATGATAACGATTAAAATCAAGTAATGATATACATATATATATATCTTTCTTTCATACTATTCGCCATTTCCCGCGATAGCGAGGTAGCGTAAAAAAAAACGAGAGGGGAGGATTTCCAGCCCCCGGCTCCCTTCCCTTTTAGTCGCCTTCTACGACACGCAGGGAATACGTGGGAAGTATTCTTTCTCCCCTAACCCCAGGGATATATATATATATATATATATATATATATATATATATATATATATATATATATATATATATATATATATATATATATATTTTATACAGCTCGCCATTTCCCGCGTTAGCGAGGTAGCGTTATGAACAGAGAACAGCCTTTGAAGGAATATCCTCGCTTGGCCCCCTTCTCTGTTCCTTTTTTTTTTTAGAAAATTTAAAAACGAGAGGGGAGGAATTCCAGCCCCCCGCTCCCTCCCCTTTTAGTCACCTTTTACGACACGCAGGGAATACGTGGGAAGTATTCATCTCCCCTATCCCCAGGGATATATATATATATATATATATATATATATATATATATATATATATATATATATATATATATATATATATATATATATGTGTGTGTGTGTGTGTGTGTGCTATCATTACATCAACTACAACCTTACCCATGGCATTGGAGTTCTTCAGGAAGACGGAGTGTGAGTTGCCCTCGTCATCCTCCATAACCATGTAGTATGGGTGATGACCGTACTCGTTCATGGGATCCTGCGGGTAATGGGGTGAGGACATGATGGTGAATGGGGTAGAGTTGTCTGGCGTTGTAGGTACTTTGTACCACAAAATATATTAACTTTGCAAGGAAAAAAAATTATCCCAAATTACAGATGACAGGTGGCTGAAATACAATGAAAATGGAGAGAGAGAGAGAGAGAGAGAGAGAGAGAGAGAGAGAGAGAGAGAGAGAGAGAGAGAGAGAGAGAGAGAGAGAGAGAGAGAGAGTGGTAATAGTGTTGTGGTGATGGATGATATCTGGGACGTAGACGGGAGAGTTGACTCGTATTTGTCTGGGGAGTGTAGTTTCGGATGGGTGCAAGACTGGCGTTCAAGACTGTGTTAAGAGTGCGAATGTTTAGTGTTTGTTAGGTTTTCTACGTGGATGTGTTTTGCCAGTGTTGATTTTATTGGGACTTGAGTTTGAAGGGACGTGTGAGTAGATATACTGCCACACTGAGTCACAGATGAGAGAAATTAATGAGAATGTACCCCAGAGATCAGCAAATTGTCAATGTTGATAGACGGTCAGCCGACGAGTGACGGCAAAGTGAGTGTGAACCTCGTGACACAGACAAACACTACTTGGCATTATGGTGGCGCTTACTGGTCCAACTGGCTGGTCCCTGGCGAAGATGGGGAAGGTAGTTCTGGGCTCAAACACATGCCTGAAGGAGAGGTGGGTGTTCTCGCCGAAGCCGTACAGGTATGTAGACATCAACCAGGTGTGTATCTGGATGAACTGGTCCTCGTATGTCAGTGGTCCCATGGAGCGGAACCTGTTCGTTGAAGGAGAGGAAGGGATTATCAATTGTCCCGGTAACCAAGATTACAACCTCTGAACTTCATATTGGACAGCCTGTAAATGCGTCGAGTGGAGCAACCTTAACCGTTGCTCCACGGAGGACCCGAATATCTGGACAGTCCTTCATATCAGAGATGAAATGACCAGAGGTAAGAGTATGAAGTTGGAGGGAAGGAGACATAACACAAGCGTGGGTAGGGTTTTTCTTCGTCAGTAGACTTACAGAAACACTTGGAGGAACTGCCACTAGATGCTGTCGAGACAAAGACTATCAATACACACAACTAATGGCTAAACAAATACTTTAATGATATCAATTTTCACTGTATAAGCCTCTTCCATACTTCAGTTTTTTCATCTTCAGTTGTGAACCTTCTTCCCAGAAATGCAGCGATTGTCAATAGATCAGAACGTGTTTTCTATTCATACTTTTCTGAAAGATTTCCTTTTCAAAATTCTGTCTCCATCCTGCATGGCATGCTGAAGGGAGCTATTGGCAGGAAGGAGCCTTCTGCTTTACTTTCATGGCTCTAGCCATAAAGTTTAAGAACGCACAATATCATTACCGTTTTCGAGCAAGCAACCTCATGATAGCGCATCAGGTCCTCTGTTATCTGTGCTTCCCAGGTGTCTTAACCTAACTCCTCGTTGCGTTCTTCGAATCTCCTTGAAAATGAGCATTATGAAAACGTCATTTACCTCCTATCACCAACGGATCTGCCGGTGGCGATCACCTCGAAGAAAAGCCATTGATCTCTCGTACCAAAGTGGCGGGAGAAAAGTTTGAATTGCAGCGATTGTGTAAGATTTAATCCTCAGAGAGAAAATAGCACCACAATGTATCGAGGCTTAGAAGACGGTGGATATTTATCAGCTTAATGGCACTAGCAATCTAGACACTAAGTAAACATCTCGTCAAGTTTGACTTAGATTCCTGAAAAGTGGAGATGCGCTGCATGAGGCTGAGAATGCCATAATGGTGGCGTCTTCGAAGCAAATCTTGATAAGATTAAACTCTAGGCTTTACTATCGTCTTGGAATATCAAATTTATCATTCCACTTTCCTTCACTAATAGAGAGAGGAGACAATACATGAAGAGTAAACCAAACAATTGATTTAAAAGAAAGGAGATTGATTTAAAAGTTGGGTTGTCGTTTCAGTGTATTATTGGAACAAAATATGACCACGGATACGAACACTGGACCCACGACTGTCCGCTGAGTCTGGTAAAGTTTCCCACAGTGAGATCTACGACTCCTCTTGTATACTTTTTTTTTTATCCCGGATTTTTCCCTCATAATAAACCTCAATAAATCCCTCAGTAAAACGGCGCATAATAGAGCAACAACAAGTTTAGGCTGTGAAACGAAATAAAGTTGACGGTAGTTCGCCACTTTCATGATAGATTTACTGAAACACAAATGCCCCTGATTAGGGCTGTTTATATGGTGGTCAAAAGTATTACGTTAGTCCTAATATCACAATTTTTTTCATACATTTATAAGGAAAATCGGCTGTGTTTATCGGTAAGAAATGATGGCTGACTAATGACCTGCACTCCACACCAACTCTATCTGTCTGTCTGTCTATGGTTGTGTGGACAGTCGGGAAGTATGAGGGAACATACGTACACAGTGTTGCCAGTGGCCATCCTGGTGATCTGGAAGTGGAAGGGTTCCCCGACCCCACTCACACTGACGTTGTAGAGAGGCTCCAGCCCGGGACTCTCAGGAAGACTGAGGGGCACAGGCACCTCATAGCGGGCCTTGTCGGCGTCGTAGATCTGGCGGGGGAGGAGGAGGTATTGGAAGCCATGAGCAACAGGTAATGCATTAAGTGGTGGAAAAAGGGGATAAGTATCGAAACATTACGAATCACACGATTTTCCAACGTGGAAGTGTAACAGACAAGGTATACCTATGTCTCAGGAGATTTCATGAGCTTTTCTTATCCTATTGTTATTTCAAGACATGGTAGGAAGTTCTTAGGTCGTCACGTTCGCCCAGAGGGCTGCACAATAAGTTAGAAAGAGAGGAAGGAACCCAGAATGTTTTGAAAGAGAAGAAAGTGCGAGAAAGATGGTGACACAGCAAGGATGATTTGGAGTTCTGTTGGTGTTCACAGACTTGACATTTTAGAAAATGGACGGGTCAGCGGGTGAGGGAAGGACACAAGAAGGAAGGTTATAGGAAGAAGTAAAGACAAAAGAAGGAAGGATATAAGGAGAGGGAAGGACAAAAGAAGGAAGGATATAAGGAGAGGGAAGGACAAAAGAAGGAAGGATAGAAGGAGAGTGGAGGACAAAAGAAGGAGAAATCCATGTAAAGGTAGATGTATGAACATTTTTTCCTTACTCTGGGTAAGAGTCTTTTTTTGCCATGACCCATTTACGTCAGTTATCCTCACGTCTGATCCTTTCCTGAAATGTCCATGTCTTTAATGGCCATTTCTACAGAACTACAACTACAGGTGGTACAGGATGGAAGACGATGGTAAAGTTGTAATGACCATGGAGTTATGAATTACAATAATACAACACTCTATGCCTGGCTGCTTAAGGTAAGTCTCTTCGTTTTCTAAGATAGATTCTCGTATGATTGCTTATGAGATTATCATGAAATGTATGTTCATTAACATTAACTCCCTCCTTTAAAAGGTTTAGGTTTTTGATAAACTCATCTTTTGACTTAAAATCTAAGATAGTTTTATAAATATAAGAATTATCATGCTAATGATATCATGTAATATTAATCAAGAGCATCATATCTGAACATACACATGCGCCATCGGCAGTGTTAAGAACCAGTGATCACAACACTGCCTGGAGGAAGGTCACGGTCAGGTCACTCACCTTGACCTGGACGTGGTAATCCTGGTGGCGGATCACCTCGAAGACGAGGTTGGTCACGTCGCCGCCGAACATCGTCACGGAGTCTTGAGCTTTTCTAAGATTGACCTGTCACGGTAATAAGTCACAATGTGTTACCAAGGGGCGTTACACCCTGAACTCTGTGCCTTGAAGAAATTGATAATTGTCATTTATCGACTAATCTTCAGTTATAGTTATACAACAATACGTAATAGTGATAAATACCGTAGATAATTGCACTCTAAACCAATACAAAATTTCGAGGGACGACAACCTTCAAGTCCACCACTAGAGAACAGCGTTTGTACCTTGAAACCTCGTGAGGTCTCCTCGGGGTCATTCTGGACGACGTAGCCCCCGACAGCGTTGTCCACCATGTGACAACGACCGTCTGTCCATTCGCAAGCCGAGTACTTCCCACACTCCGCCTCAGACAGTACCACCTGTCCCTCTGGTTCAACAAACACGACATTATTAGATTCTGTCCCACCTCGATCCTCTCTCTCTCCTGGACCCACTGACAGAGTCCAGGGAATTCATGATCTTACACTCCTGGAGGAAGGATATGATCTGATCTCTACTGGCAGAAAAGTGATGGGAAATCAAATTTCTATATTTTTTTGTTATGGATAAAAAAAGATTACGATTCTAACCACTTGAACTTTGGTGGCTGCGGGTCCAAAGAGATTTCAGGACGTAATTAAAAACTGGCCATCTTCCATCTTTTGCAAAATATTTTATCTTGCACAAATATAGAAAATATAATCAGGTGGTGTAAATCATTTTGTCTTTTAATGACAAGGTCCAGTCGTGGCCCGAAACCTTCATAGAACTCTTGAAGATTTCGAGAACTTATTTTCTTTTAAAGGGGGATGTGTGGACAGGCAGTTCTCATAAGAAAAGATATAAGAAGAGAAAGAACTCCAGAGCCTAGGTTTGTAGGGAAGGAAACAAACATTACAACGGTGTAATGTCGAGCTGCTAAAGGATCTTATTCTCCAGTGGCTTATCATATCCCAAGACGGTATGCAAGCAGCCAGCTCTTGGAAGGAAGTAAAAGGAAAGAAGAGAGAGAGAGAGAGAGAGAGAGAGAGAGAGAGAGAGAGAGAGAGAGAGAGAGAGAGAGAGAGAGAGAGAGACGGTATGCAAGCAGCCAGCTCTTGGAAGGAAAAAAAAGGAGAGAGAGAGAGAGAGAGAGAGAGAGAGAGAGAGAGAGAGAGAGAGAGAGAGAGAGAGAGAGAGAGAGAGAGAGAGAGAGAGAGAGAGAGAGAGAGAGAGAGAGAAACGACAACAACATGGCTACGTTGCAAAGAATTCTTAACCTGAGAGGGCATAGTATCAGTTCTGAAGAATGAGTACTGAAAGAGTTAGAACCTTCAAAATGTGAGAGCTTATACTCCGTACATTGCCTAGTCAGTCCTCTGTGTCATTGTCATCTCTCGGCCAAAGAGGATCATCATCTGTGTGTGAACTTGGCCCACATCTTTGCTTTAATCAGAGTCAGTTGTACGTGTCATGCACTTATCCAGGAGGAGACACCAAGGATGTTCATCATGACGAATGTAGGACCATTCACAGCCATACAAGAAGGTGGGTCAGTCAAACATGCGCATCTTACATACAGTAGGTGTCGAGACGACCCAAGACATGTAATCACTTGTGTGGATGTTCCTGAGCTTGATTGGTTGTGGAGTGACTGAAACAATCCTTAAAACCCAGAATTCATGCTGGCTGCACACGTTTCAAAATCACAAAATTCTTTTAGATAATGAGAAGTTCATTCCTGTTCTTCAAATCCGTCCTGACCTCATATCAGTAGATACATCATGAGTTCAGCTCTTCCTTTTGGACGCATAAAGTGCTTAACTCCCCTTTGAATATACTGTTGTTAACCTCTTCTTGTAGTGGGTACCTAAACCCTCCTGTGAATAAAGTGATGTTACTTCACTACCTCTCTTGAATACAATACCCACTTATTCCCTCTATCAAATACAAGGAGTGCTCATCACATCCTTGAATATACATCTTTAGCTTATCCCTTCCTTAGAATACATCGGGTGCTCATTCCCCTTTCGTTGAATTCATCAAACACTGAATATCTAAAGAGAAAGATCTGGACATGTATGATGAACCATACATTATTGATAAGGAAGACCGTGGCAACCATCACTTGCAATACGTACGTAGATTGTCATCACACGTCAGTGTCTAGTGTACATAACAATTCTATTTCCTTGCCATCAAAAATACTCCTAACTGGATATTCCTCTTCTATCATCATTTTATAAAAGGTTCAGAATTATGACATTCTGAAAAAAAAAAAGAAACATGATCAAGACGTATCTGTCGATAGGTGAAGCAGAGGCAAATGAAGCAACAGATCGGGAAGATTGGAGCTTCGAACGAGGCGAGGTGAGGAGGGGGGGACGAGTCAAGCGTGTAATCATGACTGAGCATGACACTGCTGGCTCTCCAAGCCATGTGTGTGTGTGTGTGTGTGTGTGTGTGTGTAGGGGGGCGGGGGAGGGAAGACTCAGGTGGGAGTGACACACGCCTCCACCTGGCGTCTCCCACGTCGGCTGTCACCACTCAACACCCACTCCCTCATGACAGGCAGAGTCATCGATTCAGGATACGTGAAGGTTGTGAGAGGAAGATATCACAAAGAATACTAGTTAAGTGTAGCAGATCGTTCGAGTCTAAAACTTGATCATTTCATCTGTCTATTTATCATCACTAACTCCAATCCCAACTCCATAGGGAAGGGCACTTGTCCCTATAGCCTCTGATGTCACGCCCAGGTTACGGTAGGATCGTTGAGTTCATATTATCATATTCATTATCGTTTCTTACTGTGTCTTCCCAGCACAACTACAGAAATTCAGGTTCGTAAAAATTTGTGACGCTATACATGACTATTTACGAGTATAAGCAATGGAAAATATGGGAAAGACAGATAACAGGAGCCCTGATGGTCCATGGCGAGGTTATCTATAAAAAAAGCGGTAGAAACACCCCCAGCCATCTCTCCCTCCGGCTCAACTGTTGGCAGGAAAAAGACGTAAGGATATTATGCAGTATTGTGGGAAGATACTGGCATAGAAATCTTATAGGAAAGTGTGGACTGGACGTGAACAGAGGAATGTCTGTAGCGCAAGTGCATAAGTTGAAGGTAAGTGCCTGGTGGAGTCTGTTCACCAAAGTTAGATGCTTCTCTTTGGACAAGGTACCTCGACGGTCATGTTGCTCTTTGCATTACAGGAGGCTAAGCCACGGCATTGGTCCTCTCGTCTTTAGTGACGGATCTCCTCAACGTACACTGGCTAGGCGGGGTGTAAGCGACGACCCTGGATGTGTGTCATCGCTGAGTAACTTGATTTAGCTAAACTACATAACATGGGACCGGGATGGTGAGACGTCTAACGTCGAGGAGTGGGGAGGAAAGATTCCCAAAGTGGGGTTAAATGAAGCTCTTCCTCACCATGAGCTACCTGAGATGGCCCCCTGCCTACTAGCGGACAGGCAGGCGTGGATGCTCCTCTTGTGTAATTGCATTCCTTTTATTTGAAAGAAGTAGATACAAGTTCAGTGATATACTGCATTCAGTCTCATCTTAAACTTCTTTCTTTAGAAAACTGGTGACAGTGAATGGCACGACGGGGCCCCCAGTGTGTGATGATCAAACTTTGCCCCCCAGAGATCTTTTAAGGCGAAATCCGACTCTTGTTCCTTGAGCCAAAGTTTGTGATTCATAACGCCACACATCCATTATTCAAAGTGTTAGTCTTTCTTGATGTGTTAGCAGTTTACGGTATGGATTCTGCGTAATGGCTGCCTGGATATCTATGTTGAACGCAGGAAGACGGTTGACAAATTTTGAATTAGACATCTACGAGTCTTTGACTCGAAATGCGGAAAAAAACCTGATGATGGAGGTGTTGGAAATGAAAAGTCATGGGACAGCATGTGGTGTGAGGAGGAAAGATCGTGTAAGGAATGAGCGTGTGAGAGCGGAGTGTGGTATAAGTACATTCTGAATGAGACAGCTGACCTGGGTGTGCTGAAATGGCTGATGTATGGAGAGGAGTGAAGGAAGACAGACAAAGAGGATCTACGGGTCAGAAGTGGAGGGAGCAATGAGGAGGGGGGGGGGGACGAGATGCAAGGATGGAGTGAAGGAGGCTTTGAGGTATCGTGGTCTAAGTATTTAGCAGGGAGACAAGCATGCATGGAGTAGAATGAGTTGGATCGATGTGGTATATGGAAGGCGACATGCTATCACTGAGTAGAATGTATGAAGCCGCCAAGGTACAACGTGGGATGATTTGTGACGTTTGGACGTGGATTACAAGCTCAGGTTTAACTACTACACACATAACAGCTAAAATGGATGTGTTCAGATGTGGCAGATGTTCGTTTAATCTTGACACTACTTCGTTCATTTTAGAGGACCAGTGACTGTAATACATTTAGTTGATATGTATTACTGAAGAGGAAAGATGCCAGTCATAATTAATGTTCCCCATGACATATGACTCACTACAACAAGAAAACTTATGACTTGCTCTGACACCGACCTGGGAAAGGACACTCAACGGCCTGCAGCTTGGTGTGCTGAGCCTGGACGAGGCAGCTCACCGCCGCCACCACGAGCACCGCAGCTCTCCACCTGCAACTCATCCTGCCGCCCCGTGTAACTGACGCCCGTGTAGGTTCCTCGCAGGCTATATATAAGCCGGCCACCGCGCGCTTCTCCTACCTTGGGTGGGAGGGAATCCAGCTTGGCTCGTTGCTGGCGTGGAACTTCCCGACGTATACCACAGCAGGGTGTAGCTGGTCGTCGTCTTGGGTATACAGTCACAGGAACAACCACAGAAGCAGCAAGAGATGTAGCCCTGGTGGGATGAGTAGAAACTGCAGTGTCCAGATAACCGTGAGAAAAGTAGAGTCAGCACTTACCAACAATCTCCTTGTCCCGTAGCCAGGCTCGTGTGTGTGTGTGTGTGTGTGTGGAGTTGTGCATTCCTGAGCCGAGGAGATTCATAGGCTCGGGTGTTGAGACGGTGGGAGTACCTCAGGTACTGGATGATTGGGTGGGTTCAGAGTAAAGGTGGCGTGGAAGATGTTCCCGAAGTGGGGCTGTGCGCCTCAGGACGCTCAGACACATCTTGTATGAGGGATGTTGAGGCAGCCCGTAGTGGTGTGTGTGTGTCGGTGTGTGTTGAGATTCTCCACTTTTGGGGTGTAAGGAGTGTGGCTACCCAGGTCTTGAGACGTGAAATCATGGGCTGTGATGGATGGGTGTGGCCACTCAGTTGGTGAGGTGTAGGGTGGGTGTAGCTATCCAGGTGGTGGGATGTGGAATGGATGTAGCCACACGGATGGTGGGGTGTGGAGAGGGCGCGGCCACGCAGATGGTGGGGTGTGGAGAGGGCGCGGCCACGCAGATGGTGGGGTGTGGAGAGGGCGCGGCCACGCAGATGGTGGGGTGTGGAGAGGGCGCGGCCACGCAGATGGTGGGGTGTGGAGAGGTTCAGCCACGCATGTGGTGGGATGTGGAGAGGGTGCAGCCACGCAGATGCTGGGGTGTAGAGAGGGCGCAGCCACGCAGATGGTGGGTTGTGGAGAGGTCGCGGCCACGCAGATGGTTGGGTGTGGGGAATGTGCTTTATTGTAGCTGGCGTCGTTACGATCACTGGTTATCTTACCCTCCAGAGATTCCCTTGGCGTAAGCAGATAGAAGAGAAAGAGAGAGAGAGAGAGAGAGAGAGAGAGAGAGAGAGAGAGAGAGAGAGAGAGAGAGAGAGAGAGAGAGAGAGAGAGGAGATCTTCCTGATGAGTGTTGACATCATTACCGTCATCCTCCACACTTTAGAACACGCAATCTTAAAGTTTCCTTCACTCTGAGGCATCGCTCAGGGACCGCACGGCGCCCATGCCTGCTGATTGTTGACAACGTGCAGCAGCGCAGGGAGCGCCCACAGTCTGAGTCATGAGACGTGGCACAGCCTATCATCATGGCATCACGTGGTCACTCACACAGGTGACGTGTTTCCCATCCGTCACATGGGTTCGTGGGTGCAGCTCCCACTCTCAGGCGTGGGTGGGCGTCGTTGTTCTGTTCTCTCCTGAACCTAACCATTATCATCGCTGGAGCTGCGAAAAATAGTGATGAAAGATGGCCATGTAATCTATAATGTTTTCCTGGTACTCATGTATAATTTCACTGTTTTCCTTGGAAAAAGGTTGTATGTTTTGGAAGCAAACTTTCGTTGTTAAGAGAGTCATTACATATACATAGTGCAATCATGCATCACAGTGGTGTGCGTGATCTAGAATTTGCTGATAAACACCAGGATAATGAAACACGATAAGTTCCCAAGTGCAGTTTCGTGTAATGATGACATCGTCAGGGGAGATAGTAGACTTAGTTGATGTACAAGTAAGAGACGAAGCTAATTGGTAAACAAGTGATATCATACATAAGGATAGAGATATTTGAATAAAGTTAATTACAGTTTACGGCTAATTTCTAAGCAGTTGATTATAGTTTCAATCAACCTATCAATATCTAGACCATGATTAGACATAATTACTCTACGGAAAATAATCCAAGCGTCTGTCGTATACTGATAATCATTACATGCGTTGGAGCCAAATCATTAAGAGCTTAAACAAGAGATAAAATTCATCTATTTTTCCTCAGACTTCGACATGACTGTGCAAGAAGCCTCTTCTCTCTTTTCATAGAATACGAATTTATGAAGAACCATTTTCCCTCTCCTCGTGAAAAGAAGGACGGAGTATGTGTATCCATTGTGGAGTGTGAGCCATCAGAACCAGCAGTGCTTGTTACATGGTTAACACTACCTCCGGCTTCCCGGGCGTAGCTTCCAAGCGTGTAAGATGTCACGGGGAAAACTTACCTTACCTTCCGTTGAAGTAGGTTACTCACGGTAAGTTTGAACGCCTAGTGAGGAGGTTGTGGCGTCGTGGGTATCTATGGTGTGCAATCAGTCGTTCATCTTTTTCTTTAGAAAGATTGTAATGACCTTGGAACATAATGAGGCACCGAGCAGAATGCTGAGTTGATGCTTAAGGCTCCTTGCGATAAAGCGGATAGGCTGTTGGCCAATATTTGGTGCAGAGGTGATGACATCACACTTGCAATGGTTACGGGAGGGACTCTTCGATTCTCCAAGTTCCCTCGCAAGAGCCAAGACTGTAAGACTCTGCCATGCCAGAGGAGGCGCCATCATCCGAGAGCCGTATATTCTTACGCTATGCTCCGTCTATAATCTATTTTGGATGCTGGGCATAATAAAAAAGGGGCAAGGTGATCGCCTTGCTAGACCCCTTCAGCTGAGTCGATCTCGAGCCCGCTGAAAAGTACAGATGAAGGAACACTGCAGCACATGTTGACGAAAGGGAGATGGAAAGAACCTGTGATGGAGTCCTGGAAATCTAACTTGACCATGACATTGTCACGGGTGAGGTTACGAGCATCAGATGGTGCAGCATGAGCCGCTGCTTTCATAGCCTAAAGGAGTGCCAAAGCTAAGCTGCTTCGAGTTCATTGAGGTGGCTGCCTCACTCCTGACGCATTTGACAGCCGGCCTGGTTGCGAGATGACGTAAGTGTTACCGACAGCAGTGAGTGTAATGACGCCATCCTCTCCTTCAGTGCACACAGGGAAGGGCTAAGGAAAAAGGGGTCTGTGGGTTTTGATATATAACCAGTAAATTTACTGGGTTCGGTTGGGAGGGTTCTAACGACGGAAGTATGGTGAGGCTAACCATTTCCATAAGGTGCTGAATGTATTGGGAAGGACAAGACCGCTGTGTGGACCTCTGAACCGCTAAAAATTAATGGCTGGATAGACGAGACCTTCGTAAAGTGCTCGCTTGAGCTTGATCGACGGCAACATCTCTAGGAATTAAGCGTTCATCCTCGTTGGTGACGGTTCTCAATGCTTCTGGCATTACCGCCATCCTCTGTCTTAACTGCATACCAAGGCTCTGATGCTGGAGGGTTTTGGAGTGTTAGGTGCGTGACCAGGTCGACGAACGTTTCTAAGCTGGTGGGAGAAGTCGCTCAAAGCTTTGATGACTATAATGTAACAAGGGATCCGCCACCTTTAACTGGAACAGAGAGAAAAACATTTCCGAACAGAAGCTTACGTCATATTGTGTGGTGGCGCTGGTGTCTGCAGGATCTGAAGAGATCCGACTGGCATTTTTGTGGGGATCAGTGTACTCCCATAGTGATGACACAGAGCACCTATTACTCAATGCATCTTCGCCCAGTCTACAAAGACACGTCACCACATATCTCTACCTGTGGTTCCGCCCAGTAGGCATGGCTGGCTCCTCGAGTGCTGCAGGAGCTCCAGTGAAAGGGATTCTGAGGCCGGAAGGTCAGATGTGTGATGATCATAGCAACATTTTGTCAACTGAAAGAACAATTCCAAACTGCCTATAGAATGAAGAATAAAAATGTTTCGGAGGCCAGGCTACAGCCAGCCGTTCCCGGTCCACAGTCTGCATGTTCGTGCTTAAGTGTGTCCACCTCTTTTGCCTCTCTTCGACACGAGTCTCTCGTCAAAGAGAATACTTTTTTACGTTCATATGGGTATATTGAAAGTAATAGTAGTCCGAAATATACTAAATGGACGCGAAGCATGGGCTATAGATAACACTGTGCGGAGGAGGGTGGATGTGTTGTAAATGAAATATTTTATAGACAATATGTGATGTGTTTTGATCGAGTTAGAAATGAAAGGGTAAGAGAGATGTGTGGTAGTATACAGATGGCTGAGAGAACAAAAGAGGGTCTGCTGAAATGGTTTGGACATATGGGGAGAATGAATGACAAAAGGTTGACAGAGAGGATATTTGTGCCGAAGGTGGAGGGAATAACGAGAATGAGGTGACCAAATTGGAGGTGGAAAGATGGAATAAGAAATATTTTGAGCGATCGGGGCCTGAACATGCAGGAGGGTGAGAGACATACACTGGATAAAGTGAATTGGAACGATGTGGTATACTGGGGTCATGTCAATAGTCCGGGGTGAAACATCAAAAGGTCTGTGGGGCCTAGATATAGATAGGGAGCTGTAATTTTTGTGCATTACACATGACAGCTAGAGAATGAGGGAACGGAGGTGGCCTTTCTTCAAATGTGTCTGGCACAACCTCGCTCACGCGGGAAACCGCGATCACCTATGAAAACAATGTTCATCTCTACTTTGAGGGATTATGATCCGAGAAAACAAGTTGCTTAGATTTGTCAAGACGCGCTGTTTGAATAATTGATCGTTAATGTAGATTGTTTTCCAGCGGGTTCATACATGAGGATGTTGTATGAGGGGAAATAAAGACAGCGGCTGATTCTTAGATTTCATTATCGAAAACACAACTAGCCTCCTCCAGCAGTGTGAGATATATTACAGTACCACAATAGAAATCATATTGAGTCACTTTGATAATAATTCACCTGCAAAAATGAGGCCAGCGTCGTTGTAACATCTGGGGCGGAATTCTAGCCAGGTTCACGCGGATCGTGGGCATCCCTCGGAGTATGATAAGCCTCCATGATACAGTCACGAATCCTGTTGAAGAAACCAAGTCCTCACGACGGTGGAAGGAGCCATCAACGAAGCGAGCAACACAGAGGTTCAAATCTGTGTTGTCTTGTGTCATTGCAAGTGAGGGGGAGAAATAGACCCGTTTCGACAATGTTGGTTATCATAAGCTGACCAAACGAAACACAGACTAAAGTCTGTATCAACCGAGGTTCTTTCAACAGACTCAGACAAGCCGATGAATGGCAGATGATAAGTGCACTGAAGGCGAGTTTGACCGAGCCTTCACTGACGATCAGAAATGCATGACGGAGAGGAACTTGTCATTTATTCGTCGATGACAGACTGTCCACGACGAAGTCGAGCGAATTCTTCAAATTCCAAGTTATCGGAAGATTGTGTCTTCCTCAGTGGTGCTCTTTGAGTGGAAGGGTCAGGGTGCATGAGCTTGAAGGGAAGGTCGGCAGTCAGTTCGCCGCCAATGGCGCCACAGTTCAGCTTCACACGGAGAGAGTAGGACACTATAATGCCCAAGGCGTCATTGACGTTCTTACCGGCCGCCACCAAAGTGGAGGATGCCAGGTTGGCGTCCTGGTCCTTCATGTGGCCATCAAGAGCGATGCCAAAGCGTTTCTGGTTGGAGGAAGCGAGGGGAGTGAGGGAGAAGGTCTTGGTGAGGTTTGCTCCAGGGGTGATGGGGCAGCCCTCACGAGACTCGAGCGAGGCCACAACGCGGCTGCAGCTATTGTTGGTCATGGTGACCTCCACGTGCTGGACCACCTCAGCCATGATGGTCTTGACTGTCTTTTTAGAGCTGTTATTGATGGAAAGATGACCATCGATCGACTGTCCGTGGGAGTACACCTCACGAGTGAGGCTAACTTCCAGGTTCAGCCTTCCAGGGGAGAGGGTGAAGCCCTTGCTAACCAGTGTCTGAGGCTGTCGAGAACTGAGTCTTAAATTCGCGAACTGGACCCTGCGGACGGCGAAGCTCACAGAGTTCCTCTTGTGAGGCTTCTCCTCTTTACGGTCAGCTACGTACAGCCTGAGGTCGTAGATCACACCAAGAGGCTGGGTCTGTTGGGAAAGATGATACGGTTTGTAGATGATAAGAATACGATGTCAGGTAACACGGTTTTGTTGTTATTCTGTTCCTAACGTCCACGAGTCTAAAACCTGAGGTTTATGTTGGTGGAAGCTGGAGGTTCAGTATGCCAAATCTAAGGTGTCTCAGAGGCTCTCGATAACAATACGAACTTCTCGGCGTGAGATAGATGCACACAACTTTCTGGTTGTGTTTTTCTATAAAATTTGGAAAGAACACAGTTCCTTTAGTTGCTGTGTGGAGACCAGTCGCACGAGGATTAACCGTTATGATACCTTCTTTTCTTTATTCTAGAACAAAAAAAGGTGCCGAATTCTCTCTTTTTTTCTTCCCATTCTCTGTAATCATTCTGCATCTAAGAATCAAGTCAGCAAACTTGAGGACCTCAACTTAATTTCCATCTTTTTTTCTTACACTCATCATTTCTTTTCCTTTCATCCGTGAAGGGCATGATTGCGAACTATTTTTGTCCGTGGCACGTACTCTGCTGTAAAGGAAAGTAGACTGAAATAACAGTTTAAGACTCCATGATCTGTGTTTGAATTGCGTATTCATCGTCACTGATAAGATTGTGTGATAAGATTTGCTTCGTGATAATATTTGGACCACCTGTATAGGTAACGTAAGTCGAATAAACTGGGAAGAACAAATTTCTTTAGCTAAAATTGTGATATGTATTTATCTCACTCTGAGGGACAGCTAATATTGCACAGACCCTGGAAATTGTCTTCAAGTTACATAGACAGTGGCATGTTAAGGAAGATGTACGCGACGGCGATTCAGGCAAAGCTGGAATATACCACAGCAATCTGGTGGTGACCTGCAACCCAGATGACGATAGTAATATAGCAAAAGGTTTAGGTAACGCAACGTTTGGATATATATATATATATATATATATATATATATATATATATATATATATATATATATATATATATATTTATATATATATATATAAATATATATATATGTATATATATATATATATATATGTGTCGGAGGTGGAGGGAACGAGGAGAAGAGGGAGACCAAATTGGAGGTGGAAAGATGGAGTGAAAAAGATTTTGTGTGATCGGGGCCTGAACATGCAGGAGGGTGAAAGGAGGGCAAGAAATAGAGTGAATTGGTGTCATGTGGTATACAGGGGTTGACGTGCTGTCAGTGGATTGAAGCAAGGCATGTGAAGCGTCTGGGGTAAACCATGGAAAGCTGTGTAGGTATGTATATTTGCGTGTGTGGACGTGTGTATGTACATGTGTATGGGGGGGGGGGGGTTGGGCCATTTCTTTCGTCTGTTTCCTTGCGCTACCTCGCAAACGCGGGAGACAGCGACAAAGTATAAAAAAAAAAAAAAAAAAAAAAAAAAAAAAAAAAAAAAATATATATATATATATATATATATATATATATATATATATATATATATATATATATATATATATATATATATATGATATGGAACTCATCTCTCAGTATTAGAAGAAAAATTACGTTCCATCGAAGATGAACCCCGCGGCTGTCTCAGTTGATGATCAGAATTTACTATATGAAACGGAGTGACCTGTGATTATTCTGTAGTCGCTGTTTTGAAAAACAAAACAGCAGGATTGTTGTAGAGGTCAATGTTCTCTGTGATATATGGAGGTGTGTTATGACATTAAGTCAGTGAGATTAGAGAGAAGCCTGGTAGGTGCCTCATAGGATTAAGGTGTACTGTGTATGGATACAGCAGAACAACCTTGCTGACGTCTGTGTGTTCTTGATCTACATAAGCGTACATACATACAAAAATGTGATATAAACACACACACATACACACACACACACACACACACACACACACACACATATATATATATATATATATATATATATATATATATATATATATATATATATATATATATATATATATATAATCTTTTCTTTCATACTATTCACCATTTCCCGTGTTAGCGAGGTAGTGTTAAGAACAGCGGACTGTGCCTTTGAGGGAATATCCACACCTGGCGCTCTTCTCTGTTTCTTCTTTTGGAAAATAAAAAAAAAACGAGAGGGGAGGATTTCCAGCCCCCCGCTCCCTCCCCTTTTAGTCGCCTTCTACGACACGCAGGGAATACGTGGGAAGTATTCTATCTTTCCCATCCCAGGGATATATATGAACCCCGAGGCTGTCTCAGTTGATGATCAGAATTTAGTGTATATATATATATATATATATATATATATATATATATATATATATATATATATATATATATATATATATTTTTTTTTTTTTTTTTTCCTTTTCTTTCAAACTGTTCGCCATTTCCCGCGTTAGCGAGGTAGCGTTAAGAACAGAGAACTGGGCATTTGAGGGAATATCCTCACCTGGCCCCCTTCTCTGTTCCTTCTTTTGGAAAATTGAAAAAAATAATGAGAGGGGAGGATTTCCAGCCCCCCACTCCCTCCCCTTTTAGTCGCCTTCTACGACACGCAGGGAATACGTGGGAAGTATTCTTTCTCCCCTATCCCCAGGGATTATATATATATATATATATATATATATATATATATATATATATATATATATATATATATATATATATATATATAAAGAGGAAATAAATATGTGTATGCACAATATCATTGGTAACAGACATCAATTAAGATTCTTGACACCATCTTTTACAACAGTGACAAAAAGTAGCTGATGAATTTCACAGGCTGCTAAGCCAGTCACTTGTCAAAGCTACACCTTAAAAATCCTTAAGCCCTACAACGGAGTTTCTCAAAGAGCAGTTCTTCCTCCAACCCATTATATATACATATATATATATACATATATAAAGTTAAGAGACGAGGCAATACGAATGTAAACTTCTCTTCCTGAAACACAGAGAATATTAATCACACACACACACACACACACACACACAGAACAACAACAACAACAACAATAACAACACCATAATGTATACACACAATTTCTTTTAAAGTACGACAGATGGGAGTCCGGAGGTGTCAAACTTCCTGCACTCACTACACAAACATCAACCACATACATCCACGCTGCCACAAAAATCGCCCCAGCACAACCACAGTAACGCGCGACCACACTCACGCACATACCTGAAATAATAAACTGTAATTGAAACAAATTCATGTCCCTAGTTATGATGGAAAGTTATTCTTAATGGTATCTGGGATCGGCCGTCATGGTCATGGTTGCCCTGCCATGAAAACCGAAAGAACTTCTGTGTTTGACGAAGAAAGAGAAGTAACTTACATGTTACATAATTACGTGGCTATGGTTATCAGGCCAGAACCTAAAGCACAAGTCGTATATACAAACCACAGAAATTTGAGTAATCAGAGCACGCCGTTATCTGAAGATTAAGATACGAAATCGGCGAGACAATCTTCGTACAAGATTCTATGATACTCACAGAGGCGTCATCGCCGCTCTCGAGGGTGACGGAGCAGGGAGCGATCTGGGGCAGAGCCACGCTGAAGGCGTAGGCGTTGGCGCCCAGCTTCTTGATGAGGCGCTCCTGAACATCAGTACGTTCCTCGGTGCCAGCGTTGGGAGCAACTTCCACGTTCACCAGCTCGAGTTCCTTGCTGAAGTGAAGTCCCATGACTTCATCTTCCTCACGCCCGTGGCGGTACGTGACCGCCACACGGGCGTAGACCCTCCTGCCGCGGAGGTAGTCATGGTCCACGACCACCACGCCATCCACGGGGGACGTGTGGGTGATGTGGTCCACGAAGTCCCGCCGGCTTAGGTACGCTGTGACCTTACCTGGTTAGGTGGTAACAGAACAACGAATCATATCAGTAGACAGCGAGGGATGGAAACGTCTCCATCCCAGAAAGACTTCTTGACACCTCTGCATATATCATTTTCTCCCCAGTCGTTAATCATGATATACTCACCATTCGGTGCAGTCTTCTTGAAGACCTTGATAGCGTTGACCATGGAAGTACCTGTTAGGGGTGTCTGTGGGTCTGTAACAGAGTCGAGTCGTGACTTCCAGTCTCCGTGTGAAGCTGATGAGGGAAGCGGCCGAGCCAGTCTCTTATACCTGGTGTGTCTGGCGTTGATCTTGTTAGCAAGTTGACGCGTCACCACATTCAACCAGAGCTCTACCTCTCCCTTGACCACAGCTCCTGCACATATCATCGCCAGTCGGTCTGACCTACACAACGAATGATGCACTATTTGTCTTTATATCCTTCAGTCACACTCATTACCATTTTGCCGTATATATATATATATATATATATATATATATATATATATATATATATATATATATATATATATATATATATATATGTATATATATATATATATATATATATATATATATATATATATATATATATATATATATATATATATATTATCTATTTATATCTATCATACTTTGTCGCTGTCTCCCGTGTTAGCGAGGTAGCGCAAGGGAACAGACGAAAAAATGGCCCAACCCACCCACATACACATGTATATACATACGCGTCCACATACGCACATATACATACCTATACATTTTAACGTATACATACATATATACATTATCATTATTATTATCATTATATTTTGTCGCTGTCTCCCGCGTCAGCGAGGCACCGCAAGGAAACAGACGAAAGAATGGCCTAACCCACCCACATACACATGTATATACATAAACGCTCACACACGCACATATACATACCTATACAATTCAACGTATACATACATATACATACACAGACATATACATATATACCCATGTACATATTCATACTTGCTGCCTTCATACATGCTGTCCATCAACCCTACTGTACCTAATAACCTTGCTCTTATTCACATTTACTCTCAGCTTTCTTCTTTCACACACTTTACCAAACTCAGCCACCAGCTTCTGCAGTTTCTCACCCGAATCAGCCACCAGCACTGTATCATCAGCGAACAATAAGTGATTCACTTCCCAGGCCTCCTCATCCACAACAGATTGCATACTTGCCCCTCTTTCCAAAACTCTTGCATTCAACTCCCTAACCACCCCATCCATGAACAAATTAAGCAACCGTGGAGACATCACGCACCCCTACCGCAAACCTACATTCACTGAGGACCAATCCTTTCCTTCCTACTCGTACACATGCCTTACATCCTTTGTAAAAACTTTTCACTACTTCTAGCAACATACCTCCCACACCATACACTCTTAAAACCTTCCACAAAGCATCTCTATCCACCCTTCTTCGGATCCATAGATGCTACATACAAATCCATCTATTTTTCTAAGTATTTGTCACATACATTCTTCAAAGCAAACACCTGATCCACACATCCTCTTCCACTTCTGAAACCACACTGCTCTTCCCCAGTCTGATGCCCTGTACATGCCTTTACCTATTCAATCAATACTCTCCCATATACTTCCCAGGAATACACAACAAACGTATGCCCCTGTATTTGAACACTCACCTTTATCCCCTTTGCAATTGTACAAAAGCACTATGCATGCATTCCGCCAGTCTTCAGGACACTTCACCATGATCCATACATACACTGAATATCCTTACCAACCAGTCAACAAAACAGTCGCCCCCTTTTTTGATAAATTCCAGTGCAATACCATCCAAACCCGCTGCCTTGCCGGCTTTCATCTTCAGCAAAGGTTTTGCTACCTCTTCTCTGTTCACCAAGCCATTCTCCCTGACCCTCTGACTTCGCACACCACCCCGAACAAAACACCCTATATCTGCCAATCTATCATCAAACACATTCAACAAACCTTCAAGATATTCACTCCGTCTCCTTCTCACTTCATCTCTACTTGTTACTACCTCCCTATTTGCCTCCATTACTGATGTTCCCATTAGTTCGCTTGTTTTACGCACTTTATTTACCTCCTTCCACGTAATCCAATAACACGTAATCCAAACCATTTTTTTCTATTCTCTCTAAAATGTAATGATACCATCTCACCCCAACTCTCATTTGCCCTCTTTTCCACCTCTTGCACCTTTCTCTGACCTCCTGCCGCTTTATTTTATACACCTCCCAGTCATTTGTACTACATCCCTGCGAAAATCGCCCTAAACGCCTCTCTCTTCTCTTTCACTAACAATCTTACGTCTTCATTCCACCATTCACTACCCTTTCTAATCTGCCCACCTCTCACCTTTCTCATACCACATGCATGTTTTGCTCAAGCCGTCACTGCTTCCCTAAATACATCCCTTTCCTCCCCCACTCCCCTTACGTCATTTGCTCCCACCTTTTGCCATTTTACTGAGTGTAAAATCTCTCCTGTTACTTCCTCACACAAGTCTCCTTTCCAAGCTCGCTGACTCTTACCACTCTCTTCTCCCCAACATTCCCCCTTCTTTTCTGGAAACCTCTACAAATCTTCACCTTCGCCTCCACAAGACAGTGATTAGACATCTCACCAGCTGCCCCTCTCAGCACATTATCATCCAAAAGTCTTTCTGTTACACGCTTGTCAATTAACACGTAATCCAATAACGTCCTCTGGCCATCTCTCCTGCTCACATACGTATATTTGTGTATACCTCTCTTTTTAAACCAGGTATTCCCAATCACCAGTCCTTTTTCAGCACACAAATCCACAAGCTCTTCACCATTTCCATTTACAACACTGAACACCTCATGTACACCAATTATACCCTCAAATGCCACATTACTCAATTTTGTATTCAAGTCACCCATCACTATAACCCGGTCTCGTGCATCAAAGCTGCTAAGACACTCACTCACTCATTTGCTCCCAAAACACTTGCCTCTTATGATCTTTCTTCGCATGACTAGGTGCATAGGCACCAATAATCACCTATCTCTCTCCATCATATATATCTTTCCACCTCCAATTTGGTCTCCCACTTCTCCTCGTTCCCTCCACCTCCGACACATATATCCTCTTGGTCAATCTTTCCTCACTCATTCTCTCCATGTGCCCAAACCATTTCAAAACACCCTCTTCTGCTCTCTCAACCACGCTCTTTCTATTTCAACACATCTCTCTTACCCTTACATTACTTACTCGATCAAATCACCTCACACCACACATTGTCCTCAAACATCTCATTTCCAGCACATCCACCCTCCTGCGCACAACTCTATCCATAGCCCACGCCTCGCAACCATACAACATTGTTGGAACCACTATTCCTTCAAACATAGCCATTTTTGCTTTCCAAGATAATGTTCTCGACTTCCACACATTCTTCAAGGCTCCCAGGGATTTTCGCCCCCTCCCCCACCCTATGATTCACTTCCGCTTCCATGGTTCCATCCGCTGCCAGATCCACTCCCAGATATCTAAAACACTTCACTTCCTCCAGTTTTTCTCCATTCAAACTTACCTCCCAATTGACTTGACCCTCAACCCTACTGTACCTAATAACCTTGCTCTTATTCACATTTACTCTTAACTTTCTTCTTTCACACACTTTACCAAACTCAGTCACCACTTCTGCAGTTTCTCACATGAATCAGCCACCAGCGCTGTATCATCAGCGAACAACAACTGACTCACTTCCCAAGCTCTCTCATCCACAACAGACTTCATACTTGCCCCTCTTTCCAAAACTCTTGCATTCACCTCCCTAACAACCCCATCCATAAACAAATCACACACCCCTGCCGCAAACCTACATTCACTGAGAACCAATCACTTTCCTCTCTTCCTACACGTACACATGCCTTGCATCCTCGATAAAAACTTTTCACTTCTTCTAACAACTTGCCTCCCACACCATATATTCTTAATACCTTCCACAGAGCATCTCTATCAACTCTATCATATGCCTTCTCCAGATCCATAAATGCTACATACAAATCCATTTGCTTTTCTAAGTATTTCTCACATACATTCTTCAAAGCAAACACCTGATCCACACATCCTCTACCACTTCTGAAACCACACTGCTCTTCCCCAATCTGATGCTCTGTACATGCCCTCACCCGCTCAATCAATACCCTCCCATATAATTTACCAGGAATACTGAACAAACTTATACCTCTGTAATTTGAGCACTCACTCTTATCCCCTTTGCCTTTGTGCAATGGCACTATGCACGCATTCCGCCAATCCTCAGGCACCTCACCATGAGTCATACATACATTAAATAACCTTACCAACCAGTCAATAATACAGTCACCCCCTTTTTTAATAAATTCCACTGCAATACCATCCAAACCCGCTGCCTTGCCGGCTTTCATCTTCTCTGTTTACGAAATCATTTTCCCTAACCCTCTCACTTTGCACACTACCTCGACCAAAACACCCTATATCTGCCACTCTATCATCAAACACATTCAACAAACCTTCAAAATACTCACTCCATCTCCTTCTCACATCACCATTACTCGTTATCACCTCCCCATTTGCGCCCTTCACTGAGGTTCCCACTTGCTCCCTTGTCTTACGCACTTTATTTACCTCCTTCCAAAGCATCTTTTTATTCTCCCAAAAATTTAATGATACTCTCTCACCCCAACTCTCATTTGCCCTCTTTTTCACCTCTTGCACCTTTCTCTTGACCTCCTGTCTCTTTCTTTTATACATCTCCCACTCAATTGCATTTTTTCCCTGTACAAATCGTCCAAATGCCTCTCTCTTCTCTTTCACTAATAATCTTACTTCTTCATCCCACCACTCACTACCGTTTCTAATCAACCCACCTCCCACGCTTCTCATGCCACAAGCATCTTTTGCGCAATCCATCACTGATTCCCTAAATACATCCCATTCCTCCCCCACTCCCCTTACTTCCATTGTTCTCACCTTTTTCCATTCTGTACTCAGTCACTCCTGGTACTTCCTCACACAAGTCTCCTGCCCAAGCTCACTTACTCTCACCACCCTCTTCACCCCAACATTCACTCTTTTTTTCTGAAAACCCATACAAATCTTCACCTTAGCCTCCACAAGATAATGATCAGACATCCCTCCAGTTGCAACTTTCAGCACATTAACATCCAAAAGTCTCTCTTTCGTGCGCCTGTCAATTAACACGTAATCCAATAACGCTCTCTGGCCATCTCTCCTACTTACATACGTATACTTATGTATAACTCGCTTTTTAAACCAGGTATTCCCAATCACCAGTCCTTTTTCAGCACATAAATCTACAAGCTCTTCACCATTTCCATTTACAACACTGGACACCCCATGTATACCACTTATTCCCTCAACTGCCACATTACTCACCTTTGCATTCAAATCACCCATCACTATAACCCGGTCTCGTGCATCAAAACCACTAACACACTCATTCAGCTGCTCCCAAAACACTTGCCTCTCATGATCTTTCTTCTCATGCCCAGGTGCATATGCACCAATAATCACCCATCTCTCTCCATCAACTTTCAGTTTTACCCATATTAATCGAGAATTTACTTTCTTACATTCTATCACATACTCCCACAACTCCTGTTTCAGGAGTACTGCTACTCCTTCCCTTGCTCTTGTCCTCTTACTAACCCCTGACTTTACTCCCAAGACACTCCCAAACCACTCTTCCCCTTTACCCTTGAGCTTCGTTTCACTCAGAGCCAAAACATCCAGGTTCCTTTCCTCAAACATACTACCTATCTCTCCTTTTTTCACATCTTGGTTACATCCACACACATTTAGACACCCCAGTCTGAGCCTTCGAGGAGGATGAGCACTCCCCGCTTGACTCCTTCTGTTTCCCATTTTATATATATATATATATATAATATATATATATATATATATATATATATATATATATATATATATATATATATATATATATATATATAAAGAAGAAAGTTAAGAGTAAATGTGAATAAGAGCAAGGTTATTAGGTACAGTAGGGTTGAGGGTCAAGTCAACTGGGAGGTAAGTTTGAATGGAGAAAAACTGGAGGAAGTAAAGTGTTTTAGATATCTGGGAGTGGATCTGGCAGCGGATGGAACCATGGAAGCGGAAGTGGATCATAGGGTGGGGGAGGGGGCGAAAATCCTGGGAGCCTTAAAGAATGTGTGGAAGTCGAGAACATTATCTCGGAAAGCAGAAATGGCTATGTTTGAAGGAATAGTGGTTCCAACAATGTTATATGGTTGCGAGGCGTCGGCTATGGATAGAGCTGTGGGCAGGAGGGTGGATGTGCTGGAAATGAGATGTTTGAGGACAATGTGTGGTGTGAGGTGGTTTGATCGAGTAAGTAATGTAAGGGTAAGAGAGATGTGTGGAAATAAAAAGAGCGAGGTTGAGAGAGCAGAAGAGGGTGTTTTGAAATGGTTTGGGCACATGGAGAGAATGAGTGAGGAAAGATTGACCAAGAGGATATGTGTCGGAAGTGGAGGGAACGAGGGGAAGTGGGAGACCAAATTGGCGGTGGAAAGGTGGAGTGAAAAAGATTTTGTGTGATCGGGGCCTGAACATGCAGAAGGGTGAAAGGCGGGCAAGGAACAGAGTGAATTGGATCGATGTGGTATACCGGGGTTGACGTGCTGTCAGTGGATTGAATCAGGGCATGTGAAGCGTCTGGGGTAAACCATGGAAAGTTGTGTGGGGCCTGGATGTGGAAAGGGAGCTGTGGTTTCGGGCATTATTGCGTGACAGCTGGAGACTGAGCGTGAACGAATGGGGCCTTTGTTGTCTTTCTCTAGTGCTACCTCGCACACATGAGGGGGGAGGGGGATGGTATTCCATGTGTGGCGAGGTGGCGATGGGAATGAATAGGGGCAGATAGTGTCAATTGTGTGCATGTGTATATATGTATGTGTCTGTTTGTGTATATATATGTGTGTACATTGAGATGTATAGGTATGTATATTTGCGTGTGTGGGCGTGTGTGTGTCTACATTGTGTGTGGGGGTGGGTTGTGCCATTTCTTTCGTCTGTTTCCTTGCGCTACCTCGGAAACAAGGGAGACAGCGACAAAGCAAAGTAAATATATATATATATATATATATATATATATATATATATATATATATATATATATATATATATATATGTGTGTGTGTGGGGGGGGGGGTAAGGTGGTAAAACAGCAGTAGTCAGTCAAGAATACCACGGGGTCCTATACGCCACGGCTACAGTAAACCCCTGAGCAACGACATTATTAACGACCCAGTTGAGGCAGGAGGACTGCTAGGCTTACAGTGATCACTCACTATGTTGTAGGGAGAGGACTGCTAGGCTTACAGTGATCACTCACTTTGTTGTAGGGAAGGAAAGGCCGCTCAAGTTCTCACATTCGTGCCTAATTATCCATGTCGTGGTTGAAAATAATGTGACATTGATAAAAGCAAACATCGAGTATCTCATTAAACCATCCAAACATGTGAGTCTTTGCAACACTTCAAGCATACTGAGACAGCCGCACACGGTAATAGGTGCTAAAACATGGATAGGCTATAGAAATGACTTCCTAATTAGATATTGAAGTTAATACTGGTAGAATATATAGCTGAGGCGACTCATACAATGCAAAATGATAAGAAATGGAAGAAGTATGGGAGCAGCACTAAGCCTAGTTTCCTATCAAACCCTGTAAGCTACAGTATTCCCCGCCACTCTACATCATAACGACTCGCTACCCCGCTCCACGTCCCCCGTGTTTAATGTCACTTCACCACGCAACCATCACATTACAGCAGTCATTAATACACGAGTGTCCTTAGCTGTGTGTGTTCGTGCGTGCGCCCGTGCTCTAGCGACAGACCACGCCCTCCAGGTTAGGCCGGTCAACGGGTAAGGTGTTCACAGCGGCCTCCCCACTAGGTGTAGCTCGCCCCGAGCATGTTGTGGACATGGCTCGCGTTTCCGCTCCGCCTCTACATTTCATCCGTAGCTAAGACGCCACTTGGAGCCTCCCTCCGTAGTACGGACTCCCTCCCAAGTTGGTATCACCAGACCTGGACGCTGTTAAAGTACAAATGGTCAGTCTCGCTCTCGGCGCATCAACGGCTCGTCACTCCTGCAGGAATGCCGAGCTCACCGCGATCACACTTTACCAAGCACAACACCTGGTAGGACTCACCGGGAGTATCATGAACGTACGTGTGTCCTTTCCGCTCCACGGGATAACCGAATGTCTCAGGACGTGTCAGCCTGCGTCTTCTCCGCTCCACGGGATAACCGAAAAGTCTCAGGACGTGTCAGCCTGTGTCTTCTCCGCTCTACGGGATAAGCGAATAGTCTCAGGACGTGTCAGCCAGAGCTCACACTGTCTAGTATGTGAGGCTCCTGGGAGACTGCGGCCCCAGACGGTCTGCATCAGCTGCGGGCGACCTCGTCCATACGAGAGCTCGAGTGTCTCTCAAATGCCCCATTAACTGATTACTCAGATTGTCACTTCTTCAACCTCGTCTCACTTTCACTGTGTCACTGTCCCTGAAGACTGCATCTCCTTGTTGCAGTGAAGTAAATATAATTTTTTTAGGGACTCATTCGTCTGTGCTGGAGCCGTGCCACAGCAGGTGCCATGTCTCATATCAGCACAATTTTACCTCCACGATTAAGTTACAGCTACAAGCTACGAAGGATCCAACATGTCCTACGCTACGTTATTCTTCCGATATATTGATCGTTGACGAGCTACATAATCCGGAAGGATGCCAGTTACTCGTATTTCTCAACCACCGAGCGAGAGGTGGGTGGAAGGACAATAATCTGTGATAACCCCTGACACCTAACATCCACCAGAGGCCGTGCTGTGGCCAACACCTGATCTTACCGTCTCTCATCATCTCCCTCCAACAGCGACTCAGTTAATGCTCTACTTTCTTACTTCCTAACTATCAACATCCTAACACAATACTAACTGCTACACGTTATAACTACTTAATTGGCATATAGGGTTGGAGAGATGAGCCATCATTGGTTATCCTCTCTCATGTTCCCCTTTCATTACTCACTCACTCTCCATATGTGTCCTTGAGCCAGGTTACCCTTGTATGATAGAGGCTTAGGTAATCCTGGAGGTCCCATACGTCATACACACAAGTCCCCCCATTTTTCAGCCTCTTACACAAACAAACACACACGCACATACTCATAGTGTGTGTGTATATTAATATATATATATATATATATATATATATATATATATATATATATATATATATATATATATACATATATATATCAACTCTGATAGAGTTGATAGAGATGCTCTGTGGAAGGTATTAAGAATATATGGTGTGGGAGGCAAGTTGTTAGAAGCAGCGAAAAGTTTTTATCGAGGATGTAAGGCATGTGTACGTGTAGGAAGAGAGGAAAGTGATTGGTTCTCAGTGAATGTAGGTTTGCGGCAGGGGTGTGTGATGTCTCCATGGTTGTTTAATATGTTTATGGATGGGGTTGTTAGGGAGGTGAATGCAAGAGTTTTGGAAAGAGGGGCAAGTATGAAGTCTGTTGGGGATGAGAGAGCTTGGGAAGTGAGTCAGTTGTTGTTCGCTGATGATACAGCGCTGGTGGCTGATTCATGTGAGAAACTGCAGAAGCTGGTGACTGAGTTTGGTAAAGTGTGTGAAAGAAGAAAGTTAAGAGTAAATGTGAATAAGAGCAAGGTTATTAGGTACAGTAGGGTTGAGGGTCAAGTCAATTGGGAGGTGAGTTTGAATGGAGAAAAACTGGAGGAAGTGAAGTGTTTTAGATATCTGGGAGTGGATCTGGCAGCGGATGGAACCATGGAAGCGGAAGTGGATCATAGGGTGGGGGAGGGGGCGAAAATTCTGGGAGCCTTGAAGAATGTGTGGAAGTCGAGAACATTATCTCGGAAAGCAAAAATGGGTATGTTTGAAGGAATAGTGGTTCCAACAATGTTGTATGGTTGCGAGGCGTGGGCTATGGATAGAGTTGTGCGCAGGAGGATGGATGTGCTGGAAATGAGATGTTTGAGGACAATGTGTGGTGTGAGGTGGTTTGATCGAGTAAGTAACGTAAGGGTAAGAGAGATGTGTGGAAATAAAAAGAGCGTGGTTGAGAGAGCAGAAGAGGGTGTTTTGAAATGGTTCGGGCACATGGAGAGAATGAGTGAGGAAAGATTGACCAAGAGAATATATGTGTCGGAGGTGGAGGGAACGAGGAGAAGAGGGAGACCAAATTGGAGGTGGAAAGATGGAGTGAAAACGATTTTGTGTGATCGGGGCCTGAACATGCGGGAGGGTGAAAGGAGGGCAAGGAATAGAGTGAATTGGATCGATGTGGTATACCGGGGTTGACGTGCTGTCAGTGGATTGAATCAAGGCATGTGAAGCGTCTGGGGTAAACCATGGAAAGCTGTGTAGGTATGTATATTTGCGTGTGTGGACGTATGTATATACATGTGTATGGGGGTGGGTTGGGCCATTTCTTTCGTCTGTTTCCTTGCGCTACCTCGCAAACGCGGGAGACAGCGACAAAGCAAAAAAAAAAAAAAAAAAAAATATATATATATATATATATATATATACATATATATATATATATATATATATATATATATATATATATATATATATATATATATATATATATATATATATATATATATATATCTATATAGGGGAGAAAGAATACCTCCCACGCATTCCCCACGTGTCATAGAAGTGATAGAGTGTAAGACAGTAAACTCTAGATTGATGTGGGTAAAACTGAGAGTGGATGGAGAGAGGTGGGTGATTATTGGTGCATATGCACCTGGACATGAGAAGAAAGATCATGAGAGGCAAGTGTTTTGGGAGCAGCTGAGTGAGTGTGTTAATAGTTTTGATGCACGAGACCGGGTTATAGTGATGGGTGATTTGAATGCAAAGGTGAGTAATGTGGCAGTTGAGGAAATAATTGGTGTACATGGGGTGTTCAGTGTCGTTAATGGAAATGGTGAAGAGCTTGTAGATTTGTGTGCTGAAAAAGGACTGGTGATTGGGAATACCTGGTTTAAAAAAAAAGAGATATACATAAGTATACGTATGTAAGTAGGAGAGATGGCCAGAGAGCGTTACTGGATTACTTGTTAATTGATAGGCACGCGAAAGAGAGGCTGTTGGATGTTAATGTGCTGAGAGGTGCAACTGGAGGGATGTCTGATCACTATCTTGTGGAGGCAAAGGTGAAGATTTGTAGAGGTTTTCAGAAAAGAAGAGAAAATGTTGGGGTGAAGAGAGTGGTGAGAGTAAGTGAGCTTGGGAAGGAGACTTGTGTGAGGAAGTACCAAGAGAGACTGAGTGCAGAATGGAAAAAGGTGAGAGGAAAGGACGTAAGGGGAGTAGGGGAGGAATGGGATGTATTTAGGGAAGCAGTGATGGCTTGCGCAAAAGATGATTGTGGCATGAGAAGCATGGCAGGTGGGCAGATTAGAAAGGGTAATGAGTGGTGGGATGAAGAAGTAAGATTATCAGTGAAAGAGAAGACAGAGGCATTTGAAAGATTTTTGCAAGGAAATAGTGCAAATGACTGGGAGATGTATAAACGAAAGAGGCAGGAGGTCAAGAAAAAGGTGCAGGGGGTGGAAAAGAGGGCAAATGAGAGTTGGGGTGAGAGAGTATCATTAAATCTTAAGAGAGAATAAAAAGATGTTTTGGAAGGAGGTAAATAAAGTGCGTAAGACAAGAGAACAAATGGGAACATCGGTGAAAGGGGGCTAATGGGGAGGTGATAACAAGTAGTGGTGATGAGAGAAGGAGATGGAGTGAGAATTTTGAAGGTTTGTTGAATGTGTTTGATGATAGAGTGGCAGATATAGGGTGTTTTGGTCGAGGTGGTGTGCGAAGTGAGAGGGTTAGGGAGAATGATTGGTAAACAGAGAAGAGGTAGTAAAAGCTTTGCGGAAGATGAAAGCCGGCAAGGCAGCAGGTTTGGATGGTATTACAGTAGAGTTTATTAAAACAGGGGGTGACTGTATTGTTGACTGGTTGGTGAGAATATTCAATGTATGTATGGTTCATGGTGAAGTGTCTGAGGATTGGTGGAATGCATGAATAGTACCTTTGTATAAAGGCAAAGGTGATAAAGGAGAGTGCTCAAATTACAGAGGTATAAGTTTGTTGAGTATTCCTGGGAAATTATACGGGAGGGTATTGATTGAGAGGGTGAAGGCATGTACAGGGCATCAGACTGGGGAAGAGCAGTGTGGTTTCAGAAGTGGTAGAGGATGTGTGGATCAGGTGTTTGCTTTGAAGAATGTATATGAGAAATACTTAGAGAAAAAATGGATTTGTATGTAGCATTTATGGATCTGGAGAAAGCATATGATAGAGTTGATAGAGATGCTCTGTGGAAGGTATTAAGAGTAAATGGTGCAGGGGGTAAGTTGTTAGAAGCAGTGAAAAGTTTTTATCAAGGATGTAACGAATGCGTACGAGTAGGAAGAGAGGAAAGTGATAGGATCCCGGTGAAAGTTAGGTTGTGGCAGAGGCGCGTGATGTCTTCATGGTTGTTTAATTTGTTTTGGATGGGGTTATTAGGGTGGTGAATGCAAGAGTTTTGGAGAGAGGGGGGCAAGTATACAGAATGTTGTGGATAAGAAGGCTTGGGAAGTGAGTCAGTTATTGTTCGCTGATGATACAACGCCGGTGGCTAATTCGGGTGAGAAACTGTAGAAGCTGGTGACTGAGTTTAGTAAACTGCGTGAAAGAAGAAAGCTGAGAGTAAAAGTGAATAAGAACAGGGTTATTAGGTTCAATAGGGTTGAAGGACAAGTCAATTGCGAGGTAAGTTTGGATGGAGAAAAAACTGGAGGAAGTGATGTGCTTTAGATATCTCGGAGTGGATTTAGCATCGGATGGAACAATGGGTGGGGGAGGGGGCGATGGTTCTGGGAGCGTTGAAGAATTAGTGGAAGGCGAGAACATTATCTCGGAGAGCAAAAATGGGTATGTTTGAAGTGATAGTGGTTCCAACAATGTTATATGGTTGCGAGGCATGGGCTATAGACAGGGTTGTGCGGAGGAGGGTGGATGTGATGGAGATGAGATGTTTGAGGACAATATGTGGTGTGAGGTGGTTTGATCGAGTAAGTAATGAAAGTGTAAGAGATGTGTGAGGTAATAATAAGAGTGTGGTTGAGAGAGCAGAAGAGAGTGTATTGAAATGGTTTGGTCACATGGAGAGAATGAGTGGGGAAAGATTGGTAAAGAGGATATAAACGTCAGAGGTAGAGGGAACGAGGAGAAGTGGGAGACCAAACTGGAGGTGGAAGGATGGAGGGAAAAAGATTTTGAGCGATCGGGGCCTGAACATACAGGAGAGTGAAATGTGAGCAAGAAATAGAGTTTTTTGGAACGATGTGGTATACCGAGGTCGAGGTGCTGTCAATTTATTGAACGAGGGCATGTGAAGCGTCTGGGATAAACCATGAAAATATTTTGTGGGGCCAGGATGTGGAAAGGGAGCTGTGGTTTCGGTGCATTACACATGACAGCTAGAGACTGAGTGCGAACGAATATGGCCTTTGTTGTCTTTTCCTAGCACTACCTCACACGCGCGCGGAGAGAGGGGGTTTGCCATTTCTTGTGTGGCGGGGTAGCGGCGAGAATGGATGAAGGCAGCAAGTACGAATATGTACATGTGCATATATGTATATGTCTGTGTATATGTATATATACGTTTGAAATGTATAGGTATGTATATGTGCGTGTGTGGGCGTTTCTGTATATACATGTGTATGTGAGCGAGTTGGGCCATTTTTTCTTCTATTTCCTTGCGCTACCTCGCTAACGCGGGAGACAGCCCCAAAGTATAATATATATATATCATTTTTTATTTATTTTGCTTTGTCGCCGTCTCCCGCGTTTGCGAGGTAGCGCACGGAAACAGACGAAAGAAATGGCCCAACCCACCCCCATACACATGTATATACATACACGTCCACACACGCAAATATACATACCTATACATCTCAATGTACACATATATATACACACACAGACACATACATATATACCCATGCACACAATTCACACTGTCTGCCTTTATTCATTCCCATCGCCACCTCGCCAAACATGGAATACCATCCCCCTCCCCCCTCATGTGTGCGAGGTAGCGCTAGAAAAAGACAACAAAGGCCCCATTCGTTCACACTCAGTCTCTAGCTGTCATGCAATAATGCCCGAAACCACAGCTACCTTTCCACATCCAGGCCCAACACAACTTTCCATGGTTTACCCCAGACGCTTCACATTCCCTGATTCAATCCACTGACAGCACGTCAACCCCGGTATACCACATCGAACCAATTCACTCTATTCCTTGCCCGCCTTTCACAATCCTGCATGTTCAGGCCTCCATCACTCAAAATCTTTTTCACTCCATCTTTCCACCTCTAATTTGGTCTCCCACTTCTCCTCGTTCCCTCCACTTCCGACACATATATCCTCTTGGTCAATCTTTCCTCACTCATTCTCTCCATGTGCCCAAACCATTTCAAAACACCCTCTTCTGTTCTCTCAACCACGCTCTTTTTATTTCCTCACATCTCTCTTACCCTTACATTACTTACTCGATCAAACCACCTCACACCACACATTGTCCTCAAACATCTCATTTCCAGCACATCCACCCTCCTGCGCACAACTCTATCCATAGCCCACGCCTCGCAACCATACAACATTGTTGGAACCACTATTCCTTCAAACATACCCATTTTTGCTTTCCGAGATAATGTTCTCAACTTCCAGACATTCTTCAAGGCTCCCAGGATTTTCGCCCCCTCCCCCACCCTATGATTCACTTCCGCTTCCATGGTTCCATCCGCTGCCAGATCCACTCCCAGATATCTAAAACACTTTACTTCCTCCAGTTTTTCTCCATTCAAACTTACCTCCCAATTGACTTGACCCTCAGCCCTACTGTACCTAATAACCTTGCTCTTATTCACATTTACTCTTAACTTTCTTCTTTCACACACTTATATATATATATATATATATATATATATATATATATATATATATATATATATATATATATATATATATATATATATATATATGGGGAGGTGATAACAAGTAGTGGGGATGTGAGAAGGAGATGGAGTGAGTATTTTGAAGGTTTGTTGAATGTGTTTGATGATAGAGTGGCAGATATAGGGTGTTTTGGTCGAGGTGGTGTGCAAAGTGAGAGGGTTAGGGAAAATGATTTGGTAAACAGAGAAGAAGGTAGTAAAAGCTTTGCGGAAGATGAAAGCCGGCAAGGCAGCAGGTTTGGATGGTATTGCAGTGGAATTTACTAAAAAAGGGGGTGACTGTATTGTTGACTGGTTGGTAAGGTTATTTAATGTATGTATGACTCATGGTGAGGTGCCTGAGGATTGGCGGAATGCGTGCATAGTGCCATTGTACAAAGGCAAAGGGGATAAGAGTGAGTGCTCAAATTACAGAGGTATAAGTTTGTTGAGTATTCCTGGTAAATTATATGGGAGGGTACTGATTGAGAGGGTGAAGGCATGTACAGAGCATCAGATTGGGGAAGAGCAGTGTGGTTTCAGAAGTGGTAGAGGATGTGTGGATCAGGTGTTTGCTTTGAAGAATGTATGTGAGAAATACTTAGAAAAGCAAATGGATTTGTATGTAGCATTTATGGATCTGGAGAAGGCATATGATAGAGTTGATAGAGATGCTCTGTGGAAGGTATTAAGAATATATGGTGTGGGAGGCAAGTTGTTAGAAGCAGTGAAAAGTTTTTATCGAGGATGTAAGGCATGTGTACGTGTAGGAAGAGAGGAAAGTGATTGGTTCTCAGTGAATGTAGGTTTGCGGCAGGGGTGTGTGATGTCTCCATGGTTGTTTAATTTGTTTATGGATGGGGTTGTTAGGGAGGTGAATGCAAGAGTTTTGGAAAGAGGGGCAAGTATGAAGTCTGTTGGGGATGAGAGAGCTTGGGAAGTGAGTCAGTTGTTGTTCGCTGATGATACAGCGCTGGTGGCTGATTCATGTAAGAAACTGCAGAAGCTGGTGACTGAGTTTGGTAAAGTGTGTGAAAGAAGAAAGTTAAGAGTAAATGTGAATAAGAGCAAGGTTATTAGGTACAGTAGGGTTGAGGGTCAAGTCAATTGGGAGGTGAGTTTGAATGGAGAAAAACTGGAGGAAGTGAAGTGTTTTAGATATCTGGGAGTGGATCTGGCAGCGGATGGAACCATGGAAGCGGAAGTGGATCATAGGGTGGGGGAGGGGGCGAAAATTCTGGGAGCCTTGAAGAATGTGTGGAAGTCGAGAACATTATCTCGGAAAGCAAAAATGGGTATGTTTGAAGGAATAGTGGTTCCAACAATGTTGTATGGTTGCGAGGCGTGGGCTATGGATAGAGTTGTGCGCAGGAGGATGGATGTGCTGGAAATGAGATGTTTGAGGACAATGTGTGGTGTGAGGTGGTTT
>NC_092234.1:66270455-66277955 GCF_036320965.1 Panulirus ornatus
GGGAGACAGCGACAAAGCAAAAAAAAAAAAAAAAAAATATATATATTATCCCTGGGGATAGGGGATTAAGAATACTTCCCACGTATTCCCTGCGTGTCGTAGAAGGCGACTAAAAGGGGAGGGAGCGGGGGGCTGGAAATCCCCCCCCTCTCGTTTTTTTATTTAATTTTCCAAAAGGAGGAACAGAGGGGGGCCAGGTGAGGATATCCCACAAAGGCCCAGTCCTCTGTTCTTAACGCTACCTCGCTAACGCGGGAAATGGCGAATAGTTAAAAAAAAAAGAAAAAAAATATATATTATATATATATATATATATATATATATATATATATATATATATATATATATATATATATATATATATCATCAGCGAACAACAACTGACTCACTTCCCAAGCTCTCTCATCCCCAACAGACTTCATACTTGCCCCTCTTTCCACCTCCCTAACAACCCCATCCATAAACAAATTAAACAACCATGGAGACATCACACACTCCTGCCGGAAACCTACATTCACTGAGAACCAATCACTTTCCTCTCTTCGTACACGTACACATGCCTTACATCCTCGATAAAAACTTTTCACTGCTTCTAACAACTTGCCTCCCACACCATATATTCTTAACACCTTCCACAGAGCATCTCTATCAACTCTATCATATGCCTTCTCCAGATCCATAAATGCTACATACAAATCTATTTGCTTTTCTGGTGGCTGATTCATGTGAGAAACTGCAGAAGCTGGTGACTGAGTTTGGTAAAGTGTGTGAAAGAAGAAAGTTAAGAGTAAATGTGAATGAGAGCAAGGTTATTAGGTACAGTAGGGTTGAGGGTCAAGTCAATTGGGAGGTGAGTTTGAATGGAGAAAAACTGGAGGAAGTGAAGTGTTTTAGATATCTGGGAGTGGATCTGGCAGCAGATGGAACCATGGAAGCGGAAGTGGATCTTAGGGTAGGGGAGGGGGCGAAAATTCTGGGAGCCTTGAAGAATGTGTGGAAGTCGAGAACATTATCTCGGAAAGCAAAAATGGGTATGTTTGAAGGAATAGTGGTTCCAATAATGTTGTATGGTTGCGAGGCGTGGGCTATGGATAGAGTTGTGCGCAGGAGGATGGATGTGCTGGAAATGAGATGCTTGAGGACAATGTGTGGTGTGAGGTGGTTTGATCGAGTAAGTAACGTAAGGGTAAGAGAGATGTGTGGAAATCAAAAGAGCGAGGTTGAGAGAGCAGAAGAGGGTGTTTTGAAATGGTTTGGGCACATGGAGAGAATGAGTGAGGAAAGATTGACCAAGAGGATATATGTGTCGGAGGTGGAGGGAACGAGGAGAAGAGGGAGACCAAATTGGAGGTGGAAAGATGGGGTGAAAAAGATTTTGTGTGATCGGGGCCTGAACATGCAGGAGGGTGAAAGGAGGGCAAGGAATAGAGTGAATTGGAGCGATCTGGTGTACCGGGGTTGACGTGCTGTCAGTAGATTGAATCGGGGCATGTGAAGCGTCTGGGGTAAACCATGGAAAGCTGTGTAGGTATGTATATTTTGCGTGTGTGGACGTATGTACATACATGTGTATGGGGGTGGGTTGGGCCATTTCTTTCGTCTGTTTCCATGCGCTACCTCGCAAACGCGGGAGACAGCGACAAAGCAAAAAAAAAAAAAAAAAAAATATATATATATATATATATATATATATATATATATATATATATATATTTATAAATATATATATATATATATATATATATATATATATATATATATATATATATATATATATATATATATATTCTTTTCTTTTTCTTTCATACTATTCGCCGTTTCCCGCGTTAGCGAGGTAGCGTTAAGAACAGAGGATTGGGCCTTAAAGGGAATATCCTCACCTGGCCCCCTTCTCTGTTCCTTCTTTTGGAAAATAAAAAAAAAAAAAAAACGAGAGGGAAGGATTTCCAGCCACACGCTCCCTTCCCTTTTAGTAGCCTTCTACGACACGCAGGGAATACGTGGGAAGTACTCTTTCTCCCCTATTCCCAGGGATAATATATATATATATATATATATATATATATATATATATATATATATATATATATATATATATATATATATATATATCTTTTTTTTCAAACTATTCTCCATTTCCCGCATTAGCGAGGTAGCGTTAAGAACAGAGGACTGGGCCCTTGGGAGAATATCCTCACCTGGCCCCCTTCTCTGCTCCTTCTTTTAGGAAAAAAAAAAAAGAGAGGGGAGGATTTCCAGCCCCCCGCTCCCTCCCCTTTTAGTCGTCTTGTACGACATATATATATATATATATATATATATATATATATATATATATATATATATATATATATATATATATATATATATATATACTTCGTTTATTTCATTAGTTTTATATCATACTTAATCGCTGTCTCCCGCGTTAGCGAGGTAGTGCATGGAAAGAGACGAAAGAATGGCGCAACCCACCCACATACACATGCATATACATAAACGCCCACACACGCACATATACATACCTATACATTTCAAACGTATACATACAGATACATATATACACATGTACATATTCATACTTGCTGCCTTCATCCATTCCCGCCGCTACCCCGCCACACAAGAAATGGCAAACCCCCTCTCTCCGCGCGCCCGAGGTATCATGTGTAATGTACCGAAACCACAGCTCCCTTTCCACATCAAGGCCGCACAAAACTTTCTATGGTTTACCCCAGACGCTTCACATATCCTGGTTCAATCCACTGAGAGCACCTCGACCCCGGTATACCACATCGTTCCAATAAACTCTATTCCTTGCACGCCTTTCACCCTCCTGTATGTTCAGGCCCCGATCGCTCAAAATCTTTTTCACTCCAACCTTCCACTTCCAATTTGGTCTCCTACTTCTCCTCTTTCCTCCACCTTTGACACATATATCCTCTTTGTCAATCTTTCCTCGCTCATTCCCTCCATGTGACCAAACCATTTCAATACACCCTTTTCTGTTCTCTCAACCACACTCTTTTTATTACCACACATCTCTCTTACCCTTTTATTTCTTACTCGATCAAACCACCTTACACCACATATTGTCCTCGAACATTTCATTTCCAACACATCCAACCTCCGCACAACCCTAACTAGAGCCCATGCCTCGCAACCATATAACATTGTTGGGACCACTATTCCTTCAAACATACTCATTTTTGCTCTCCGGGACAACAATGTCGCCTTCCAAACATTCTTCAACGCTCCCAGAACCTTCGCCCCTTCCCTATCCTGTGACTCACTTCCGCTCCCATGGTTTCATCCGCTGCTAAATCCATTCCCAGATATCTAAAACAACTCATTTCCTCTAGATTTTCTCCATTCAAACTTACCTCCCAATTTACTTGTCCCTCAACCTTACTGAACTTAATAAACATGCTCTTGTTCACATTTACTCTCAGGTTTCTTCTCTTACACACTTTACCAAACTCAGTCACCAACTTTTGCAGTTTCTCACTCGAATCAGCCACCAGCGCTGTATCATCAGTGAATAACAACTGACTCACATATTCGCCATTTCCCGCGTTAGCGAGGTAACGTTAAGAACAGATGGCTGAGCCTTAGAAGGAATATTTTCACTTGGCCCCCTTCTCTGTTGCTTCTTTTGGAAAAAAGTGAAACAGGGAGGGGAGAATTGCCAGTATACCATATCGTTCCAATAAACTCTATTCCTTACACGCCTTTCACCCTCCTGTATGTTCAGGCCCCAATCGCTCAAAATCTTTTTCACTCCATCTTTCCACCTCCAAGTTGGTCTCCTACTTCTCGTTCCCTCCACTTCTGACACATATATCCTCTTTGTCAATCTTTCCTCACTCATTCTCTCCATGTGACCAAACCATTTCAAAACACCCTCTTCTGCTCTCTCAACCACACTCTTTTTATTACCACACATCTCTCTTACCCTTTCATTACTTAATCAAACCACCTCACACCACATTGTCCTCAAACATCTCATTTTCAACACTTCCACCCTCCTCCACACAACTCTATCTATAGCCCACGCCTCACAACTATATAATATTGTTGGAACCACTATTCCTTCAAACATATCCATTTTTGCTTTCCGAGATAATGTTCTCGCCTTCCACACATACTTCAACGCTGCTAGAACCTTCGCCCCCTCCCTTACCCTGTGACTCACTTCCGCTTCTATGGTTCCATCCGCTGCCAAATCCACTCCCAGATATCTAAAACACTTCACTTCCTCCAGTTTTTATCCATTTAAACTTACCTCCCAATTGACTCGTCCCTCAACCCTACCGTACTTAATAACCTTGCTCTTATTCACATTTACTCTCAGCTTTCTTCTTTCACACACTTTACCAAACTCAGTCATCAGCTTCTGCAGTTTCTCGCCTGAATCAGCCACCAGCGCTGCATCATCAGCGAACAACTGACTCACTTTCCAAGCCCTCTCATTCACAACAGATAGCATACTTGTCCCTCTCTCCAAAACTCTTGCATTCACCTCCCTAACAACCCCATCCATAAACAAATTAAACAACCATTGAGACATCACGCACCCGTGCTGCAAACCGACCTTCACTAAGAACCAATCACTTTCCTCTCTTCCTACTCGTACACATGCCTTACATCCTCGATAAAAACTTTTCATTGCTGATAGGAACTTGCCTCCCACACCATATATTCTTAATAACTTCCACAGAGCATCTCTATCAAGTCTATCATATGCCTTCTCCGGATCCATAAATGCAACATACAAATCCATTTGCTTTTCTAAGTATTTCTCAAATACATTCTTCAAAGGAAAAACCTGATCCACACATTCTCAAACCACACTGCTCTTTCCAATCTGATGCTCTGTGCATGCTTTAACCCTCTCAATCAATACCCTCCCATATAATTTCCCAGGAATGCTCAACAAACTTATACCTCTGTAATTTGAGCACTTACCTTTATCCCCTTTGCCTTTGTACAATGGCACTATGCATGCATTCCGCCAATCCTCAGGCACCTCACCATGAGTCATACATACACTGAATATCCTTACCAACCAGTCAACAATACAGTCACCCCCTTTTTTTAATAAATTCCACTGCAGTACCATCCAAACCCGCTGCCTTGCCGGCCTTCATCTTCCGCAAAGCTTTAACTACCTCATCTCTTCCTTACCAAATCATTCTCCCTAACCCTCTCACTTCGCACACCGCCTCGACCAAAACACCTTATATCTGCCACTCTATCATCTAACACATTCAACAAACCTTCAAAATACTCACTCCATCTCCTCCTCACATCATCACTACTTTTTATCACCTCCCCATGAGCCCCCTTCTCCGATGTTCCCATTTGTTCTCTCGTCTTACGCACTTTATTTACCTCCTTCCAAAACATCTTTTCATTCTCCCTAAAATCTAATGATTCTCTTTCACCCCAACTCTCATTTGCCCTCTTTTTCACCTCTTGCACCTTTCTCTTGACCTCCTGCCTCTTTCTTTTATACATCTCCCACTCATTTGCATTATTTCCCTGCGAAAATCGTCCAAATGCCTCTCTCTTCTCTTTCACTGATAATCTTACTTCTTCATCCCAACACTCACTACCCTTTCTCATCTGCCCACCTCCCACGCTTCTCATGCCATAAGCATCTTTTGCGCAAGCCAAAGAGAGAGAGCTGAATGCCTTAGGTCTTGATTTACAGTGACACAAAGAGTTATTTGAAAACTTGAGGAAGCCTCTATTACCCTTCACCAGATATGTCTATATATAGTCAGCGCCTCAGGCAAGTATGTTAACCCCAGCACGCGACCTTGGGCGGGGATTGTGTCTCACTCCCACGACCTTACACAAGGTAGGTCACTCTCGTGTTCGTTCCGGGTGCGATGTGGTCATATCATGGTTGATACAGTACTTCGCTATATGCTCAACCAGTGCGGTACACATCTACGGTAAAAGCTGCTCCATAACGAAGACAGGTGTGATCCCGCTCATGCAAGATGTACACATACTTCCTGAACTGGTGGTTGTATGTAGTGACACAAGAGCATATTTATAGATTTCTCAAACGCTAATGATAATCCCTTAAGCTAGGGGCCTCTGAAAGGCTTCACTCTCTCTCTCTCTCTCTCTCTCTCTCTCTCTCTCTCGCACGCACACACATAAACACACGAGAGAGAGAGAGAGAGAGAGAGAGAGAGAGAGAGAGAGAGAGAGAGAGAGAGAGAGAGAGAGAGAGAGAGAGAGAGAGAGAGAAACACAAACCAAGAGTCATACAAGCCGGACAGGAGACCTGCCTGTGTGAAACATACACACATCCGGAGCTGGGCAAGAAATTCTGAATTTCATTTTTAAGTAAAACTCGACCAAGGCGAGGGGAGGGCATCAAGGCCAAACAATAGTGACCAGATCGTGAGTTGATCGATAAAGAGGAAGGTAGATCATTAGAATGCAAATGGTAGAAACATAATAGACGGATGAATGATACATGGATGACTGGAACCATGTGTGTTAAGTATACTGCTTGGTTCATGCTAAGCTTCATTAGGAGAAGAATGATCAGGTTAAGTCCCGGTGGAAGCTGAACTACGGAGTTCTTTTTACAACGGTGTTTGTTGGTTCATCCTGTTAGGGAAGCAGGACTTGTGGCACCGCATCACAAGCATCCCGGAGTTGGAAGCACACAGTGAAACCATTCCCACTGCCGTGGTTACTGCCATAGCTCATCATCATCTACAGTTCTTAACTCAAACACAAACATATTACGCTATATATGATATTTGGGATTTCTGTAGTTACTGGATGGAAGAAAATATATGATAAAGTTTAGCATTTACGTATATGGCTCTCGCGACAATGTTGTTGTAAACATACCAAAGGATATTTTCATACGAAAAAGAGAAAGAACAGGAGTATCTAGCTTCCTTCACACACACACACACACACACACACACACACACACACATATATATATATATATATATATATATATATATATATATATATATATATATCCTTTTTTTTCTCTCTCATCCATTTAACATTGTTGGAACCACTATTCCTTCAAACATACCTATCTTTGTTTTCCGAGATAACGTTCTCGCTTTCCACACGTTCATCAACGCTCCCAGTACCTTCGCCCCCTCCCTCACCCTGTGACTCACTTCCACTTCCATGGTTCCATCCGCTGTCAAATCCACTCCCAGATATCTAAAGCACTTCACTTCCTCCAGTTTTTCTACATTCAAACTTACCTCCCAATTGACTTGTCCCTCAACCCTATTGTACCTAGTAACCTTGCTCTTATTCACATTTACTCTCAGCTTTCTTCTTTCACACACTTTACCAAACTCAGTCACCAGCTTCTGCAGTTTCTCATCCTAATCAGCCACCAGCTCTGTATCATCAGCGAACAACAACTGACTCACTTCCCAAGCCCTCTTATCCACAACAGACTGCTTACTTGCCTCTCTTTCCAAAACTCTTGAATTCACT
>NC_092234.1:66280455-66327955 GCF_036320965.1 Panulirus ornatus
GTGGTTGAGAGAACTGAGGAGGGGATATATATACGGTTTGGACATATGAAGAAGATGAGTGAGGAGAGGATGACAAAGAGGGCACGTGTCAATAATGGATGCAACAAGAAGGCGGAGACCATATCAAAGATAGAAAGATGGAGTGGAAAAGGTTTTGAGAACTTGGGCCTGGAGAGTGCGAGATATGCACGGAATAGAGTGAACTGAAAGAATGTGGTATACAGAGGGCGACTTGTTGTCAATGGGTTGAACAGGACATACGTATGAAGCGGTCAGTGGAAAACATGGGGGCCTGTTGCGAGCAGGAGGGCCTCTGGTTTCGGTGCATTATAGATAACAGATGGAATGTGGATGCGAGCGAACGAGGCCATTTCTTCGTTTGCTGGCGCTAGCCCACTAAAGCAGGAAGCCTCAAAAAAAAAAAAAAAGAAAAAAAAAGAAAAAAAAAAAGAAATAAGAGAAATAAAAGAAAAAATAAAGCTGAAAACGGGATTGATTTAAATGAGGAAATGGACTGATGGTCTGGTTTTTTGATGTGAAAGTGTTTGAAAATCACAAAAGTAAAGGAGAAATGATGAACATTAGTGGCAACAGAAAGGAGTGTAACATACGCACTGAAGATCGTCACCTCCATGAAATGAGTAACTGAATATTTGGGAGTATTATCTAGAGAAGAATATCTACAACAAATACAAGTAAACAACAGAATTTTATAAATGGAATGGAAACTTCCATGTTCTATACCGATCGTGAAAGATGAAAATGTACCATGCGCTGCAAGACAATTATATACATACCATTACTTTAAGACTCATTTTGATATAGTGGATCAGAAGCATGATCCCTTACCACCAAAAAAAGATGACAGATCCAGGAGGCCGAAACAAGAACGTTGTGGTAGCTGATGAGAGAAGCTACAAGAATGGACGAGATAAAATAAGAACAGAAGAGAAAGTTGAAACGTTACAAACACATTAGAGATAACTGCTGATAAAAATGCTAAGGTAGCGTGACCGGAAAAAAAAAATAGACACGAGATATGCAGAGCTAAATGGGTAATACATAACAGACTTCCCCTGGCTGACAGGTGACTCTACTGCGATGGTAAGCGTCTTTCAAACTTGAAGCAACTAGTGGAGCTTCTCTCGAAATATCATGTGGAGGTTTGGTAGCAGCTGGTGTGGCAAGGGAACAGGTGTTAGATGAGGAGGTTAGCAGGTGGTGGTTGTTCGAACTGACGAAGGGAGAGTCGAGCTGATAAGCAGCTGGATAGAATTCCACAACGTTTGAGGCCTCCCAGAACTAGCAAGATGTACCTTGCTGGCACAGTTGCTGTCTAAAACCTTGAGGGTTCATTGGTAAGCTCAGAGGCTATCGAATTCGAATCATTATCGTATCGGAACCACTGTGAATCTCGAGGCCATGATTCATCGTGAGTGCACCTGGGTGTCTCGGTCTGATAGCGGAGCTTTTCTGGTGAGGGTGGAGACGAATACGGACTTACCAGTGAATTATCATAACCCATATAATAAGGAGTTTAATCATATTCAGTCAGAACTGCTACTCTTGGATGGTGCTTAATACGAATTTAATTCACTATTTTGGGATGTTTCAAGCCTATCTAATATTCAGATTACATTTCTATAATTGATAGTTGATGCTACCTCGACACGGAACCTGGCATTCCTCTCCTTGTGAGTGTCACATCATGAAATATTCATTTACAGTTAGATTAAGAACTTGAACAAGAGTTTTTCATGTGCACAAGAGTTATATGTGATAGATTTTACTTTTCCCTTGTACAACGACACAAGAGCCGGATAGCCGAGTGATGCTTTACCTTTTGAAGTTTTCTGAGAGTCGAGACTAAATACTGGAGAGTGAGTTTATATCCCCCATAGATAAGTAATAAAAGGATTTGTTACACTATTATAAGGGATTCAATAGTGAGAGAAAGACTAACGGTGTTGTGTGAGTGGAATAAACGTGCAGGACATACATGAGCATTAGGTTACTGCAATAACATGATAGATTAGCCTACCTAACATTTCATGTGACGTCCATCCTCCAACCACGGACGTCGAAAACTTCCTGAATCCTTATGGGTAAACAGAATGGACGAGGTTTCCGCAGACACTGGGGCGGCGCAACGGCTGTTCCATACCTCACGTGCAGTGTGCATGATGCCTAGCAAAGTTATCAACACCATCAGCGGCCATCTCTGTAGATGGAATGAGTAAATATATTAGCAATGTAGTCATCAATGTTTTATAGCCAATAATTGTGTAAACTGTTGTAATTAAGCACAGTAGCTAATAACACTCACGAGTATGAAACACTTAGCAACTCTTGATCGATCAACATGGAACCGATAGCACTGGTGTAGGGAAACGTGACCCTCTCACTTACCCTCCTGCCCTTGAAAACATGAGACGTGACACGTCTTCGTCAGGTGTACTTTTAATACTGTATCTTCTGCTGACGTAGGTGAGGCTGCTGTCCACTAAGTATATACACCTATGCTTCCTATCAACTGTTAACAACACCGATCGTTGTAGATGTTGTGTTCTATTGTTCTTCTTTCTCTCGAGTTAACTAGTGTCATAACTTCATTCAATCATTCAGGAAGTCTGCCACCCATCACTATGAATTGTTCCATGTATACATCTTCAGGAAGACAGTATCCAAAGAAGTGTGTCAAAACATTCCGTGCTCTACTGTGTCGGAACATGTGAAGGCTAAATGACAACTCTTCCCATGCGGCCAGCCGAGAGAGTTGCCAGGTAGCCGTAATGTGACATATGATAGATCAGCAACCCCACTTCAAAAAAGAAAACAAATAAAAAAGTATAAGCCTACTAAGTATGCCACTTACCCTAATTCATTTACTGTGGAAATATGTCACACTTTCGCTAAAACACACACACACACACACACACACACACAAGGGCGGTGTGCATCATACCTTGCCACCAGACTGTCGGTTCGTTAATTTCACCAGTGGTGATGCCTTCACCTCATAATTGTAGAAAAGTCCATAACTAGAATTACAGTCTGATAGGGTTTGATTTCAAGTTGTTTACTTTTTTATTAATTTATCTATTTAGAGTATATAATCACTGTTTCCCGCGTCAGCGAGGTCGCGCAGGAAACAGACGAAGAATGGCCCATCAACTAGCACACACACACACACACATACATATTGGAAAGGATCACAATTTTGCGCGTGATCAAGTATATTCCTCTGAGTCCAAGGGGAACATGAAACACGATAAGTTCCCAAGTGCACTTTCGTGTAATAATCACATCATCAGGGGAGACACAAGAGAGAAACATAAGTCAGTTGATATAAATCGAAGAGACGAAGCTAGGACGCTATTTGGTAAACATGTTAACCAAATGGCGTCCTAGCTTCGTGTCTTCGATTTATATTAACTGACGTATTTATCTCTTGTGTCTCCCCTGATGATGTGATTATTACACGAAAGTGCACTTGGGAACTTATCGTGTTTCATTTTCCCCGTGGACTCATAGGAATACACACACACACACACACACACACACATATATATATATATATATATATATATATATATATATATATATATATATATATATATAAACGCCCACGTACGTACTTATACATGAAATATACATATCAACATATGTATACACACGCAGACTTTACATACATACACATGTACATATTCATACTTGCTTACCTTCATCCATTCCTGTCGGTACCCCCCCACCTCACCCCAAAGGAAAACAGCGTCGCCATGCCCCTGCTTCAGCGAGGTAGCGCTAGGAAAACAGACAAAAAGGCCACATTCTTTCACACTCAATCTCTAGCTGTCATGTATAATGCACCGAAACCAGAGCTCCCTATCCTCATCCAGGCCCCTCAGACCTTTCCATGATTCACCGCAGACTCTTCACATGCCCTTGTTCAGTCCATTGACAACACGTCGACCCCGGTGTACCACATCGTTCCAATTTACTCTATTCCTTGCACGCCTTTCACCCTCCTGTATGTTCAGGCCCCGATCGCTCAATTTTTTTTTTTTTCACTTCATCCTTCCACCTCCAATTTGGTCTCCTGCTTTTCCTTGTTCCCTCCGCCTCTGACACATATATCCTCTTTGTCAATCTTTCTTCACTCATTCTCTCCATATGTCCAATCCATTTCAACACACCCTCTTCTGCTCTCTCAACCAAACTCTTTTTGATTTCACACATTTCTCTTACCTTTTCATTACTTACTCGACCTCACACCACATATAGTCCTCAAACATTTCATTTCCAACACATCCACCATCCCCCGTATCTATAGCCCATGCCTCGCAACCATATAACATACCCATATTTGCTCACTGAGATAACGCTCTCTCTTGCCACATGTCCTTCATCGCTCCGAGAAGCTTCACCCTCTCCCGCACCCTGTGACTCACTTCCGCTTCCATGGTTCTATCCAGTGCTAAGTCCACTCCCAGATATCTGAAACACTTCATCCAATTTTTCTCCATTCAAATTTACGTCCCAATTTACTTCTCCCTTAACCTTACTGAACCTAATAACCTTGCTCGTATTCACATTTACTTTCAACTTTCTCCTTTCGCACACTTTTCCAAACTTGCTCACCAACCTCTGCAGTTTATCACACGAATCACCTACTAGAGCTTCATCATCGGCGAACAACAACTGACTCACTTCCCAAGCCCTTTCATCCCCAACAGACTGCATACTCGCCCCTCTCTCCAAAACTCTTGCATTTACCTCCCTAACCACCCCATCCGTAAACAAATTAAACAACCTTGGGGACATCACACACTCCTCCCGCAGACCGACATTCATGGGGAACCAATCACTCTCCTCTCTTCCTACTCGTACATATACCTTACAACCTTGGTAAAACTTTTCACTGCTTCTGGCAACTTACCTCCCACGCTATATACTCTTAAAACCTTCCACAAAGCAGCTCTATCGACCCTATCACAAGCCTTCTCCAGGTCAAATCCTCTCCCACTTCTGAAACCACACTGCTCTTCCCCAACCTGATGCTCTGTACATACCTTCACCTTCTCAATCAATATCCTCCAATATAATTTCCCAGGAATACTCATCAAACTTATACCTCTGTATTTTGAATACCCACCTTTATCCTCTTTGCCTTTGTACAATGGCACTATGCAAGCATTCTGCCAATCCTCAGGCACTTCACCATGGTCCATACATTACCATCCAATCAACAGCAGTCATCCCCTATTTCTTAATAAATTCCACTTCAGTACCATCCAAACCCACCGCCTTGCTGGATTTCATCTTCCGCAAAGCTTTCACTACCTCTTCTCTTTTCACCAAACCATTCTCCCTGACCCTCTCACTTTGTACACCAATCCGACCAAAACACCCTGTATCTGCCACTCTATCGTCAAACACATTCAACGAACCTTCAAAATACTCACCCTATCTCCTTATCACTCCATCACTAACTGTTAGCACTTTCCCACTTGCTCCCTTCACCGATGTTCCCATTTGTTTTCTTGATTTACACACGTTATCCACCTCCTTCCAAAACTTCTTTTTATTCTCCCTAAATTTTAATGATACTTCTTACCCCAACTCTCATTTGCCCTTTTTTTACAACTCTTGCACCTTTTTCTTGGCCTCTTGCCGTTTTCTTTTATGCATCTTCCAGTCATTTGCACTACTGCCTGCAAACATCTTCCAAACGCCTCTATTTTGTCTTTCACTAACAACCTTACTTCATCCCACCACTCACTACCCTTTCTAATCTGCCCACTTCCCAGCTTTTTATGCCACATGCATCTTTTGCGCAAGCCATCACTGCTTCCCTAAATGCATCAATTCCTCTCTCACTCCTCTTATTTCATTTGCTTTCACCTTTTGCATTCCATATTCAATCTCTCCTGGTACTTCCTCACTCAAGTCTCCTTTCCAAGCTCATTTATTCTCACCACTCTCTTGATTTCAAGTTGTTTACTCTTATGATTATCATGTATATGCATATGTGGCCACTGTATATTCCTGAATTTCACTGCAACAGTTTTATGTTTCTTAACAAAATCTGTTCACTTTAGTTTAGAACATGTAAATACAAATGAGACTTTAGTAAGGGCTGTAGCACGTGAAAAAGATTTACTTACATTTTCAGAAAATCAGATCCATGAACTGACCTAACCGAAGACACCTAACTTAACCTACCAGGAAGGCATTAAAACCAGGGTGGAATTGGCGAAATGTTGGAACAAATTACTGAAAGATGACAGAAACTAGGGCGTAGGATAGTTCAATTATGATGAACCCAACAGGTCGCGAGAACATAGGAGCAACAAAAACCCATTATCAAAAGTTTGGTTCACTTACCCAATACTGAGGATAGTCAGGGGCGCGTCTTGCAGAGGAGCTTCACAGCGCATGACATGCATACGTGAGGTGACACTGTTAAGGACTCCATAGCTGTTACCCTCACCCCGACCAGAACAGCTCTGTTACCAGAGCGAGGCGCCTAGGTTCGCTCCCTATGAACCACTGGATCGAGATTCGAAGCAGTTCCGATACGATCATGATTCGAAGACAAAAGCCAACAGAAATATTAGCTTTACGGTTGGGTCTGATAGATTTGTAAATGGATACGACTGATCCTGTTGCCTTGGTAAGGTTGGTGAGCGTAAATACGAGACGTAATTCTTAATAATTTTACTAATTGTTCTGTATAAAATTACCCTCGTACTGAAAAAACATACATGATGCCTTATAAAAGTCTGAAAACAGTATACTTATCAATTTCTTTTAGCACATTGAGAATATATACATGAATTGAACCAGGGCATGTGAAGCGTCTGGGGTAAACCATGGAAACATTTTGTGGGACCTGGATGTGGAAAGGGAGCTGTGGTTTCGGTGCATTACACATGACAGTTAGAGACTGAGTGTGAACGAATGTGGCCTTCGTTGTCTTTTCCTAGCACTGACTCGCGCACGCGGGGTGGGAGGGGGTTGGGGGGGCTTCTATTTCATGTGTGGCTGGGTGGCGACGAGAATGGATGAAGGCTGCAAGTATGAATATGTACATGCGTAGATATGTATGTGTCTGTGTATGTATATGTATGTATACATTGAAGTGTATAGGTATGTATATGTGCGTGCGAGGGCGTTTATGTATATACATGTGTATGTGGGTGGGTTGGGCCATTCTTTCGTCTGTTTCCTTGCGCTTTCTAACGCGGAGGACAGCGATTAAGTATGATAATAACAAAATTATATATATATATATATATATATATATATATATATATATATATATATATATATATATATATATATATATATATATATATAAGGAAAGCTTGGCTACCAATAGGAGGCAAAATCCTGGAATATTTGTCAAGATCTAGCTTGTGTTGTGCCATATTATCAAATACAAATATGTCGAACTTTTTTCTTGAGTATACAGTCACAAGCCAAAGTGTCTCTCCACCCTGGCTGGTCGGAAGTCGAAGCCAAGGGTTAAGAAAGGCCAAGCGAGCGGACATGCATGAGTGCATGAGTCTGGCAATCACTCACATTGACGGTGGACGGCACACAACCCACGTGAGCACACTCTCCTCACCAAACACATGTACACACTTGTGTAGCATGAATCAAAACATTGCCATGTTGTTAGGTCTATATTTCTTATCTTTTGACGAGTGAAAAGCATATCTGTCCTTTGGACTGACCTTTCTTGAACTTTGGCTTCGACTTAACTGCCAGTAAGGAAGGGAAAGAAAATGGATTGTGACTGTACATGATATAAAAAAAAGAAAAGATATCCAAGTTTATGATATCTGTATCTTATGTGTCATATCACTTTGATGCTCCTTAAAGTATCATGTTATCTCTTCTCTGTAGAATAACAGGAAATACTGCTTTCAGTAGTTGTCAAAACAACCATCTTGCTTCCTGATGTTCTTATCGTCGGAAGCAGGAGTGAAACACAGTCATGAGGAATTTGTTTTTTTATGAAAATAATATAACACAGAGGGACTATAAACTGAAAAAAGCTAAGCAAATGACAAACAATGTCAAAACAATAATCGCCAATTATGGGTCAACAAAACAAAACGATAAAATAAGAAATTAAAGGAAGGGCATTGGCTGGGTTCTGCTCGTTGTTTATTCTTCAGCGACGGACTGGCCGCGTCGGAGACGAGAGAATTCTTCGAATTCGAAGTTGTCGGTGGACTGCATTTTGCGCAGAGGTGCCTTGCTGGCAGAGGGGTCAGGGTGCATGAGCTTGAAGGGAAGGTCGGCAGTCAGTTCACCGCCAATGGCGCCACAGTTCAGCTTCACACGGAGAGAGTAGGACACTACAATGCCCAAGGCGTCATTTACGTTCTTACCGGCCGCCACCAAAGTGGAGGATGCCAGGTTGGCGTCCTGGTCCTTCATCTGGCCATCAAGAGCGATGCCGAAGCGTTTCTGGTTGGAGGAAGCGAGGGGAGTGAGGGAGAAGGTCTTGGTGAGGTTTGCTCCAGGGGTGATGGGGCAGCCCTCACGAGACTCGAGCGAGGCCACAACACGGCTGAATTGGTTGTTAGTCATAGTGACCTCCACATGCTGGACCACCTGCGCCTTCATGTTCTTAACTGTCTTCTTGGAGGCGTTGTTGATCTTGAGGTGAGCGTCTACGCTCTGTCCGTGGAAGTACATATCACGGTCGAGGCTGACCTCCAGGTTGAGCTTCCCAGGGGAAAGGGTGAAGCTCTTGGTGACCAGCGTCTGAGGCTGACGTGAGCTGGGTTCCAGGGAGGCGAACTGAACCCTGCGGACGGCGAAGCTGACAGAGTTCCTCTTGTGAGGGTTCTCCTCCTTCCGGTCAGCCACGTACATCCTGAGGTCGTAGACGACACCAAGCGGCTGGGCCTGTTGGCATAGAATTAAAAGGTAACATAATCTTGGAAATGAAATAACACGAGAATTTCAAGAGGTTGTTCGCATCTACATTGTGCTTTCTTCGTTGTAGTAGAAACTTGATCTACAGATAAGAAAATCTTTATATGAATATCAGCCATGAACAAATTACTTTTTATCTAGATGATCATATTTTTGATTATGTAAGACGTAGTGTCATCAATAATTGTTGGTAGATTTTACTTACAGATCCATCTTCCCCGCCGTCGAGGGTGACGGAGCAGGGAGCGGTCTGGGGCAGAACCACGCTGAAGGCGTAGGCGTTGGCGCCCAGCTTCTTGATGAGGCGCTCCTGAACATCAGTACGTTCCTCGGTGCCAGCGTTGGGAGCAACTTCCACGTTCACCAGCTCGAGTTCCTTGCTGAAGTGAAGACCCATGACTTCATCTTCCTCACGCCCGTAGCGGTACGTGACCGCCACACGGGCGTAGACCCTCCTGCCGCGGAGGTAGTCATGGTCCACGACCACCACGCCATCCACGGGGGACGTGTGGGTGATGTGGTCCACGAAGTCCCGCCGGCTTAGGTACGCTGTGACCTTACCTGCAAATCAAAAGGAACAAAATATGAGACCTCGAGGCCTACTCGTATCATAGGAGGAAGGAACCAATTAATCAGATGCTGTAGCCAAACCCTCCATGTCACTCACCATTTGGTGCAGTCTTTTTGAAGACCTTGACGGAATTAACCATGGACGTAAGTTTAGTGGTTTGTTCACAAGAGAACGAAACTGCCTGAGGGATTCTCCGTGTGAAGCTGATACACAGGAACCCTGTGGTCGCCCTTTTATACCTGCCTCTCATGGGGTAATCTCGTTAAGTGAAGCACAGTCCCTTACACCCTCTTCCGTAAGCCGTTCCATTATTAGCCCAGACTCTAGTATTTCTTGCTGAGGTATGTTATGCCCTTAATCTGTGACATCCATAGCCGACCCACATATTATCTTTACCTTTATATGTATCTCGGATACAATGGGTCAATCACAAAGAATATAGTTGGGTATATAATTGTATCATTCTTTCTCATCCATAGACTAACTGATATCAAAGACACATTTTTCGCACAAAAAATTTAAATAACTAACTTTGTTCTTTAGTCCATAGGAGATAACTCAAGTTTGGAAAACACATATATTCAGAGGGGATGAAGGCTGTTAAACTTGGAAGCATATTGTAATTCACATTTTGTATTAATTATAAAAACTTCAGATTTCACTAAACAAGAAGAAATAAGAATCATTAGAAATATTGTGTCATGAAGGAGGAACATAAGGCAAGGTTGGTAGCAACTTTGATACTTCATTCATTTCAGAATACAAAACAAATCATACCGGAACAGACCACTGGGTCCTTTTGAGGCTGTTTGTTACTGTGGGAGATATCAGAAACTCACAGATTAGTGTTGTGAAAGCTTGAAGGCATATACACAGTTCAAAGAGAATGACCTGCTAATTGTCTTTGTGATTAAGGAGGCTGCAAGTTATGTAAGTCGTGGACTTGAACGAATATCTATCAAGCCTATTTCAAAGTACTGCTTTCCACCACTCTAACTGGCAAATTGTTCCATATATCAACAATCGGTGAAGAAAAAGTACATCGCCTCGTTCGAGGTAAAACGTTTGCCCACGAGTTTGCATTCATTACTACGAGTCAAATCAGGCGAATCACGTTTTAAGTAACTTGATATATCAAGATTATCGAAGCCTTTGATCATTTTGAATATTGTATTAAATCACCTCTTCTAAAGCCAAATAGATTTAAGTCGTTTAATCTGCTCTCATACGATTTGTTTTTCAGTTCGGGAATCATCCATTCTGTCTATCTTTCTTTTAAGGTAGGGTGACTAAAACTGAACACAGTATTTAAGATGTGGATGAGCCAATGAATTGTAGAGTAAGAATGATTTCCCTGGACTTAATTCGAAGACTTTACCTACGAATCTAAGAATTTTGTTTGCTCTTTTTACTGCTTCTGTGCACTGTTTACTTGGTTTTAAGTTACCACAGATTGTCACTCCCAAGTATTTTTCCTCATTTACCTTTTGCAGTTCAACAGAATTCCTACTGTAGCTTGCCTTTTCGTTTTAACTACCGACATGTAAAGCTTTGCACTTACTGATACTAATCATTCATTTGCCACCTATGAGGCCAGCCCATCATTTGGTCTATATCAGTTTGAAGTTGCAGACGTCCAAGCTCATTTGTACATTTATTTCCCAGCTTTGTATCATCAACAAATTCTTATGTCTCGCGAAAAACCTTTTGAAAATCTAGATAGATAACATCAACTACTTTCATTCGTCATACATGTTGATTACATTATAAAAGATATCAAGAAGGTTTGTCAGACATGACTGATGTCGTCCAAGACTACGCTGAGGATCGTTTATTAAGTGGTGGTTCTCTTAGTGGTTTACAAGTTCATCTCGAATGAAGGTTTCCATAAGATTTCCCGCTACAGACGTTAAGCTGATAGGACGATAATTTCCTGGAACTGATATATTACCTTTTTTGAGTATCGATGTTACAAATGACAAACTTCCATTCATCTAGAACTTTTCCTGTAGCAAGTGACCTATTGAAAGAGCAGTTAAGGGCTTAACTATCTCATTTTTCGCCAGTTTCATTGTTCTCAGATAAAACATATCAAAGTCTACAGTTTTCTCTGTTTTCATTCTGTTTAATGCTGAAAGTATGTCTTCGGCTATTATTTCAATAGGTTGACGAACGTTCCCCTCACTATCAATGAAACTAGATTCGGACATGAGTTGTGTCTTTGATCGTATATACAAAAGCAAAAAAGTCATTCATGGTTTCTAACATGGATTTGTTATCTTGAACTCACTCACCGTTTTCAGTATTTAATGGGAGCTATTGACTGGGTAATGACTCTCTTGCTTTCAACATAACTTTAAAACTCCTTATGGTTTCTTTGGCCATTTTAAGCAATATACGCTTCATACTAGCGTTTACTGCGTCTATAAGTCTCTTACTTTCTCTACGCAAATTTACACAAATATTCTATCATGTTGGTTACTGGATTTTCTGAGTTTCTTATGAGCCTATTTTCTTGGAAAACAAGCACTTTTCTATTTTCGTTTTAGAAATAGACCTTCTACTACACATTAGCACGTATGATCCCTCTACTGCTTTGAGAGTTTTACTGAAGCATTTCCAAGCTACACTCATGTCATTTGCATTGTCTGTCAAGAACCATTCAAGGATCATTAAAATTTCTATGTTCCAAATCTGGTATTTCTTCGCGATTGTCGTGCTGGTCAGCATTACAAGCAGTGTTGACAGCGACCTTAAAATGAATTTGTCGGTGATCACATGTATCATACTTTTCTCCAACTTGAACATTATCAACGGGATCCTCATTTGTAGTTAGAACCAAGTCTAAAAAATTCTCGTCGCGAGTATAATTCTTAATTAATTGGATTAGTGACACTATCAAGCAAATCTAGGCAGAGTCCACGCCCGGGGCTGCTGGAAAGAGATTCTCCCCATTTTGACACCGGTATGTTAACTACTGTGATAGAATCTTGTTCATTACAAATTTCTGTTAACTGGTCATAAGATCTTCCGTCTACCTCTGGTGTCTGTGTAGGAGTCTATTACCTAGTCCTAATTTTATTTTCTTTCGTGGGTTATCTTTAATTTGAACAAAAATGAAGTCAACATTCTCAACGGTGACAACATTTCTTACTACGGGATTGAAATGAACGTTAACGAAGAGCAGGACACCACTGTCTATCTAGTTTCTCCCAACCTTATGAAAGCGAGTGCACTCTGGTATTGAGTATTCGGCGAGGAAATCTCTGCTACTGATTTCTAACCAAGACTCGGAAATGACGGTCATTATCATAACTTCCTTTTAACGCTGCTGTCACCAACTCTGAGGTTTTATTACGAATCCTCCGAGCGTTAATACAAAACGTATCTAAATGAAACAGACCAATTTTGATCGGTACTTACGGAGGTGGACGTGTCTGCTCAACACGGGCTGTGTTTTTGGACCGAAAACGCACGTGTGGACTCACTCACTAAGGAGCCAACCAAAACGCGCAGCTCCCTCTCCATTCAGGTGAAGCCCGTCCTTCATAAACTTATCAGACTGCATGTAGTAATGCTGCTACAAGTTTCTGAACTCAACTCCTTCCTGAAAAGAGAGCATCACTAATCTATTAATCAGACTGAATCCCTTAACAAAGAAGGCAACTCCGATTTTGATCCTGGGAAGAACTCCTGAAATCATAATGTTATTTGTTTTAACTCGAAAACGTCGAATAAGCTGACGATATTTCTCCAACAGTTCCTCCGATCTCCCTCTCAGTATATCATTGGTATATATATATGACGGATAACAAGTGTATTATCGTTAGTGTTGCCACAAACCTTGTGTACAGCGTCGGCAACATCATCTACCTGGCAACTGGAAAACAAAGTCGTTTACGTCGTGAAGGGTTTCTGGTGCAGAATTCCTCTAGTTGTCCTAGGATCCTGGATGAGTCTTCGTGTTCGTTGTCCTAGACGTCAGCCAAAACTTGAAACAAATTTCTTGTGATTATTAGCATCCAAGGTAAACATGTGTGGGGGATTTAGCGCCTCGTCGCGCTACCTGGAAGAGTCGGCTTAGTCTGGTGAGAAGAGGAATTACTTTAGGGTGTCTCTGCACCTACAGCGATGCTACCAAACGGTGATGTCTCACTCCCTGGTTCTATGAGCGAGCTGGATTGGACGATGTCGTGAAGGGCATCATCTACCCAGTGTGTTAGAACAGTTATCTTATCTGTAGCTGCAATTAGCTTCTCCTCGAGGGTCCATCTGTCCACGCAAAACCTGCAAAGCAAAGGCATCGTAAGATTACTCTAAGCAGAATGATCAACTGCAAAAGCAAATCTTGTGATCTTACCCTGAGAGGACGTTATCCTGGGACGGAGTTCAAACGATAATGAAATATCTGGGTAGATTTTCATTGCTTCAAGAGGCTTTTTTTTTTCCCCCCTATCAAGGTCTCAAGTCTGGGGTCGAGTTAAGAGGTCTTCTCTAACAGTAAAGATATTGCTTATCGTAGAGGTAACCTTTGAGGATGAGTGATGAATTAATACCACGACCCCAGGTACTGCATAAACATCACAGGCGCAGGGACAGTCTGAGGTAACGAGTGATCGTAACAAAGAAAGGTACTGTATCATCTCTTCAGTCTCAGGTTCTGTCTCTTACTACAGCCTCAGCTGCTGTACTATCATTACAGTCCCAGTTACATGTCATTTCCAAAGTATGTAATAAAAAAGCAATGGGGGATTCTTTCATAATACATTATGGTTGCGGGGGGAAGGAGGGGGGGATACAGAGGTCACACTGCTGGGTTAGGACCGCACTCCAGCGATGGTCGTGTCAGTACCAATGGTATCAGGTGGTGCACCTGTACTGTGGCAGTACGCTGCTCAGGCAACGTGGAAAAGTTTAAGTCTCGAGGTGAATCTGACAACCCATGAAAGATCTTAAGATGCGTTATCCACATGTGTATTAATGTCTATTTTTCTATCTATCAATCTATCTATATACTCCGGAGGAGTAACATGGTCCTCCATTTCTGATATTACTTCCTTAACAGGACGATCTGATCCGTGTTCATCTCTAGTGTTCATTCTACCGCGCCTGAACTCGGCTACCCATTATGGCGAACACCATGCCCTACTGTCGCTAACACGCCCATACCTACGTGTTTAACTGGTAGGAAGGAGGGAATCATAGAATTATCATAAGGGTCAAAATTTCTAATTTTCATTGCCATATATCATGTCTAAAGTTATGTTACATCGGTCAGACTTTCTGAGTGCGCCTTGAACAGTCACACTCTGGCGTCGACTCCCGCCAACCCACCTACACTTACTACCCTGGTTGTGGTTCCTTCTGTGGGTGATGCCAGGAAGAAATGTTTCATCATAACCATGGAATTAATGTCGCCTGTCTCAGCAATGATTTATGTGATCCGTAATGATACGCGTTTGATGTATGATCTGTTTATAGGGTCAAGGATATAGGAAGTATGACGATGATTTTATCATTGTGCAACACTGAAGGTATATCAGAACGTGAGATACAAGCAACAGGGTTGGGTACACAGTAATACCATAATATTATCAGTATCAAAAAGTGAGTTTACTAACAGCCACTGCTGCTCCTACAGTTATTTCTATAGTAAATATCGTGATAAATATCCGTGCTAATGATAACTATATCATACAGTTAAACTGCCAACGAAGAAACTATCATAACGACCGACCAACGATCATTATCTTGTTGTGATCCTTCAATTCCCGTCCAGTACGCCTGACTGTCCCATGCTGGTTCTCACTTGACTTTAGCTAACTCACATAATCAGGTCAAACCCAGCAACTCTTACTATCATTCATGAGGTGGTGGTGAAGACCACATGCCGCTACGCCGCTATTTTCCCACTTAGCCTGGCTGAGGGAAGTCGTGAGGGAGTGTGTGTGTGTGAGCAGCGCACAGGCCACACGAGTGGTGCAGCCGCTGCCACACCGCGCAGCCTACACCTCTGACACGGAGGTGGGTGGGGAATGATTTTTGCTACGGTTGACTTTTCCTGATTCCTAAAGTAAAACAATAATATCAGAAATTTCATAAAAGTTTTCGAGTGTGGATTATATCACCCTGGCATTATGGACTTACACGTCGCTACATGATATAATAAATACAAAGACTACACAGCAATCATACCTTCACGTTTCATAACTTGTGACTGCGGAGGTAAGTCAGGAAAACACTGGGAGACAAGGGCGGAAAAGTGACATGCGACTATACGTTACTTAAGAACAATATTTATGACACACGAGAAATAATATTCAACAAACGTAGCTAATTATTACTTAATGAGAGGCTGTACTAGCAGGAAGTCGCCTCTCTTGCTCCCCTCCTCATGCTCCTCCCTCCTCTCTACTCCTTGATCCAAGTATCTCAGTAACGACCGGCCAACCATTACCCAGTTTTGATGCCATACGTTGATAAAATTTTTCCTGCATGTTCAACTGATACAGCCTTGTATACAGTTTATGCTTCATATCCATATTTTTGGGACCACTATACCTTCAAACATATCCAATTTTGCCCTCTTAGATATCAATCTCTCAACAAATTTTTCATCGCTACCAGAACCTACGCCCCTTGCCCCACCCTATGACTCATTTCCGCTTCCATGGTTCCATTCGTTGCCAAGTCCACTACCAGGTATCAAATGCGCTTCACTTCCTACAAATTTTTTTCCATTCAAATCTCCACCCCAACTAACCTTGCTTTTATTCACAGTTACTCTCAACTTCCTCCTTTCGCACACTCTTCCAGTCTCCGTCACCAGTTTCTGCAGTTCGACACTCGAACCTGTCACCAATGCTGTATCATCAGCAAACAACAACTGGCTCACTTCCCAGGCCCTCTAATTCCAAATTTTCCAAAAGAAGGAACAGAGAAGGGGGGCCAGGTGAGGATATTTCCTCAAAGGTCCAGTCCTTTGTTCTTAAAGCTACCTCGTTAACGCGGGAAATGGCGAATAGTATGAAAGATATATATATATATATATATATCATTCCTGGGGATAGGGGAGAAAGAACACTTCCCACGTATTCCCTGCGTGTCGTAGAAGGCGACTGAAAGGGGAGGGAGTGGGGGGCTGGAAATCCTCCGCTCCAGTTTTTATTTTTCCAAAAAAAGGGAACAGAGAAGGGGGCCAAGTGAGGATTTTCTCTCTAAGGCTCAGTCCTCTGTTCTTAACGCTACCTCGCTAATGCGGAAAATGGCGAATATGTATGAAAAATGGGGCGAAGGTTTTGGGAGCCTTGAAGAATGTGTGGAAGGCGAGAACGTTATCTAGGAGATCAAAAATGGGCATGTTTGAAGGAATAGTGGTTCCAACAATGTTATATGGTTGCAAGGCATAGGTTATAGATAGGGTTGCGCGGAGGACAGTGGATGTGTTGGAAAAGAAATGTTTGAAGACAATATGTGGTGTGAGGTGGTTTGATTAAGTAATGAAAGGGTAAGAGAGAGATGTGTAGTAATAAAAAGGGCGTGGTTGAGAGTGCAGAAAAGGGTGTGTTGAAATGGTTTGGTCACATTGAGAGAATGAGTGAGGAAAGACTGACAAAGAGGATATATGTGTCAGAGGTGGAGGGAACAAGGAGAAGCGGGAGACCAAATTGGAGGTGGAAGGATGGAGTGAAAAAGATTTTGAGTGATCGGGGCCTGAACATACAGGAAGGTGAAAGGCGTGCAAGGAATAGAGTGAATCGGAATGATGTGGTATACCGGGGTCGATGTACTGTCAGTGGATTGAATCAGGGAATGGTTTTAAACAGAAACGGAACAGACGAGCAAACACATGCAAGTTCAGAGGCACACTCTTTCAGCACACGGGGTGGATGTCATTAGGACCGTAAGCTTGTGTCCGAGAAGCGCTCTTCGAACAGTCCGAAAAGAGATTACGGGAAGAGGCATCGGAGCATCGGGGGTGAAGGAACGTTAGAATCATCCAATGTGGAGTTAGTGGAGAAACGGAAACCAGAGTTGCTTTGTCTACGGGAGAGACAGCTATAGTACCGTCAGAACGGAAGAGTGAAGGAAAGATTGAGCGACAGGAGTTGTTACAGATGCCCTTAGCTAAAGACGAGAAAGCCGTATCAGTGGATGACAAGGTCAGGCTATCGCACCTCTTATGAATAAATGAACGCTTCGCCTCACGGATAACGTGCTTAAAGCGATCACAGGCAGTGATAAAAGCTGAATAGGAACCAGAGGAACTAGAGCCCAATATGCGTGATCCCTTGCCTGAATGACTTCATACTAGGAACGGTTGAACCAGGGACTGATGAAGAGGTCGTCTTGGAGGAAGAGGGGATCAAGACATCCATTGCCGCAACAAAAACCTTTGATATGCTTTTTGTGTGACAGAAGCATCAATACACGAGACAAAAATATACCCAAGGTAAGTTAGAAAAGAAGTTACGCACGTTATTCCGGTCAGCTTTGTTGAGGTGCCAGTATTTACGCTTCGAGGAGGCTGCTGGAGAGGGAGGTGCCGTTAAAATAGATACATTTGCAAGAGTTAGATCAGATCAACCAACTGGAGAGAGTTTGTGTACTTACAGCTGGATCGACTAGAGGTGAAAAACAAATTTAGAATATTAGAAAAGTTTACTCTAAATCATTGAGAATGGAGAAGGTGAGGACTTCAGTCCCTCCACCATCCGTATGGAAGGAATTCAACCATTTCCTATGGCGAACGTTGAAATCTCCGAGGTAGAGGATCTCGGCTTGCTGGTGAAAGGATATCACAGTTTCATGGCAAGAGTTTACTTGGGCGAAGAAAGATATAAGATATGTAGAGCAATAGGCGAAACAGAGGAAAAGCGTGGTAGTAGGGAGACACCTTGAATCACATAACATCAAAGTTTGGGGACTCAGGGTCCTTGAGGCGTGCAAAAAGTGTGTTGATGTTGGAATAAGCAAAAACACCACCATTGAAACGGAATCATGAGTAGAGATTAAACAACTGTCTCAGAGAAGTAAGATATTAGGAGAGGTACTATCTTGCTTCCGAACCTTGGCAAAATGTTTAGGTCAAGTCATGATGGTGTTTTCTTTAACGGTTTTTGGTATCTGTATTGAGGACATTTCTCTAAACGTAATAAGTTTTACTAGTGTAAGTTTATGTATTGAAAATGCCACAGAACATTCTTGAATATGGTAAATAAACATTTACAGTGCATCTCACTTGATTCTATCTACAGTTAATGAGGTGTACAGATTACCTATTTTTCAGAGGTATTAAAAATCCTTTCGCTCTGGTCAAGATTCCCAAATGACAGCATTGAGTGTGGCAGTAACTAGCGTAATATTTGTTACGTGCCAAACGATAATATGCTCGGTGCTGATTACCAGCATAAATCACCGTTATGAAAAGTATATATCTTACAGGCAAACTTCTGTTGACACTGGATGTCATGGCCCAGGCCTTAGGTGTGGGTTTGGTCATTAGATGACATTCAGTAAAGACACCGGAGGTTCGTTATATATGGTTGAACTGTTGATTAAACTAATCATTTGTCACACTGACACAGTATGCTGTACTCGCTGGTAAAGCTAATGGCTAATATTCTGGGTAGATTTTCTTCTGGTTAAAACTTCTTGGTGTTCAATGGCGTTAACGTCGTGTTATGTATTTCGCTTAAACATTTTCCATACGTGTGTTGGCACTGTGGTAAACAGTGCTATTGTAATATTATATGATTTACACTGTCCCACCACCATAATTATGTGCACTTAGCAAGATTTGTTATTCATTAATGTATTTGAGTCACCTGAGGATCCACCCTCTTTTAGGCATGATTAAGTTAGATTTGTACCGAGGCCTACTATGGCTGAAGCTGTGGTATGCTATACTTGAAGTGTAGATGTATCCAGCGGATGATCTGTACTCTAGCTGATTTAGGCTGTCCCATATTAAGGTGTAAATGTATACCGCGGATGATTTGTGCCCAAGCCTAGCATAGCTCTGGCTAGGTTGTCCTATACTTAGGTGTAGACTTAAGGTGTAGATTTATACAGCGGATGATTTATACCCAAGCCTAGAGGTGTAGATGTATATAGCAGATGATTTGTACCTAAGCCTAGTTAACATAGACTAGGCTATCCTATACTTCGGTAAAGATATATACAGCAAATGAATGTAGGTAAATTCAAGTGATGCGTAGCCGGCAAAATATAACATCACATTACAACAGGCAACAATTTTAGCATTAAGAATATAAGATGTATATGTTGGCGGTCCAAACTTTGGGTCTGTAGGTAAAAGCAAAAATCAGCAAATTTTTTTTTTATAAACAAAAAAATAGTTAAATAAAATCAAAACATCCCAATAACGAAATTAATCATACATCAATTAGTAAACAAAAGATAAATGAATTTGAAAGAAAGTGCGTCAGTCATGACAGTTTATTCTTCAGCGACGGACTGGCCGCGTCGGAGACGAGAGAATTCTTCGAATTCGAAGTTGTCGGTGGACTGCATTTTGCGCAGAGGTGCCTTGCTGGCAGAGGGGTCTGGGTGCATGAGCTTGAAGGGAAGGTCGGCAGTCAGTTCACCGCCAATGGCGCCACAGCTCAGCTTCACACGGAGAGAGTAAGACACTATAATGCCCAAGGCGTCGTTGACGTTCTTATCAGCTGCCACCAAAGTGGAGGATGCCAGGTTGGCGTCCTGGTCCTTCATCTGGCCATCAAGAGCGATGCCAAAGCGTTTCTGGTTGGAGGAAGCGAGGGGAGTGAGGGAGAAGGTCTTGGTGAGGTTTGCTCCAGGGGTGATGGGGCAGCCCTCACGAGACTCGAGCGAGGCCACAACACGGCTGAAATGGTTGTTAGTCATAGTGACCTCCACATGCTGGACCACCTGCGCCTTCATGTTCTTAACTGTCTTCTTGGAGGCGTTGTTGATCTTGAGGTGAGCGTCTACAACCTGTCCGTGGAAGTACATATCACGGTCGAGGCTGACCTCCAGGTTGAGCTTCCCTGGGGAGAGGGTGAAGCTCTTGGTGACCAGCGTCTGAGGCTGACGTGAGCTGGTTTTCAGGGAGGCGAACTGAACCCTGCGGACGGCGAAGCTGACAGAGTTCCTCTTGTGAGGGTTCTCCTCCTTCCGGTCAGCCACGTACAGCTTAAGGTCGTAGATCACACCAAGAGGCTGGCTCTGTTGATAATGAGAAACAACACACGTGATAGTAATAGTCTTAGCGATCTGAGTTTTCCGTTTAGAATAGCTGACTTTATCTCAGTCATGTTGATCACGTAAATCTGACTGAGATACGAGGTGAGGCGGTGGGAAGAGGAAAAGTCGAAGGAAGGAAGAGAATCTCACAACTTTGCTCTTCAAGAAAAGAAGGAAGTATCATAAAGGTTAATCCTCGTGTGACTTCTCTCTCCACTGAAACTGTGGAAAGCAGCAGCGATTTGCATGTCGCAGGTCCAGGCCTTAGTGGCTGAGACATATGCAGACTGTTCATGAGAGCACCGGCCGAAATGATGTCTGTGGAACACAGAGAGGGAAACTTGACACTAGATAGAGAAGAATGGTTGAAGTCCGGGCTCGCATGGGTTTGAATCCTGCGTGGGGCAGCGGCCTGCTTTTCACCCAGCTGTTCATCATCCCTTCATGGTTCATCGATAGCTGGGTACCTGGCTAAAGCTGGAGTATATATTGACAAGGTAGAGGGAAGATGAGCTAAGTTAGGTACTTCGTACGTAAGTGAATGAGACCTCTGTAGGTACTGAACAGATACTCATAACAGAGTCAACTTTAGCACCTGTACAAAACTTTTGGATTTAAGGAAGCAGATTTTGTGATTTTATATGTTTCCATGGAAGAGTAGAGAATATGGTTATACCCGGTATTTTTCTATTATTGCATGTTTAAATTACAATGCTTTCAAATATGGTAATGAGAAACGAGCTGGATTAAACGAAGTATAAGTTGAAATTGCGTTTTCGCCTAGTTAGAATTAACTAGGTAACTGCTCCCTCATTCTGTGATGTTGCTGCACAGGTCGTGTACTCAGAGAGGAAGTATGTACATTGTAGGGAAAAGAACAGGTATCAGAGTGAGGACGGAGGAAAACTGGGCTGAAGTATTGTCAGCGCAATAATGAACAGGTTTAGGTTGAAGAAAAACAAATGATCTTATGGAAAGAAGACAGATGGTAGGTGATATTTGGAGGTCGTTAGAGTGGTCTCATCTCTCAGCGATGGGCTGCACCAAGGCATGCTTCTAAGAAGAGGGAAGGCGAGCAAGGTTCAGTGTTCGCTCTGAGCCACACTCCCTATGGTAATTAGCCATTTGGCCCATATCCCTCATCCATTTCTGCCTGGAAGCAGTCCCCGAAGACCTTGTGTGAAGAAGACATACGAGAGGGTAAAGGCACAGTGGGAGGAGCTGGTGGAACTATCTCAGACAGAGTCAGGGGAAAAATCAGGAACCGTAAAGAGCGACTTTATCAGCTGGAGAATTAGATATAGATTGACCGGGTAAGGAGAGAGGAGGAAAGATTGATCTGCAGAGCTAATTGGAAGTGCTTTTAGCTAAGGATTAAAGATTTACCAGTTGATAAAATATCAAATCAGCACATTCCTTTTTATGAGAGCATGTTTCACTATGCGATGAATGGCTTAGCAATGAAGCCAAGCAAAAATGAGGGCAGAATAAGAATCTAAAAGAGGGAAAGAGTCTCAAGGCGCTCCGTCTGTGATGTAACAAGCAACAGAATAAGGGCCACCAAATCATGACTAGAGAAGCTAAAGATTCAGTAAGAGAGAGAAGGATGTTTCCCGCCATGATGATCTCTCTGCTCAGCACCGGATTAAGGTTCAATGGAACCATGGGCCAAGGTTCTATATATGGCTCTCTCATATTCTACAGACTCATAAGAATTCAAAAACAATTTTGGGGCCACTTAATATTTAGGGCCCAGGTAATATTTAGGCCTCCCTTCATACTTTATCAAATCATAAAATATCGTAAACAGCAGGATAGATATAGAAGCCACTGGGGTTCCTATGTAAGCAGAAGCTTAGGCTCAGGCCCAGGTGGCTCATGTGTTTATCCAGTACTGCCTTTGCTATATGGTCAGCACACACCCAGGCATCCCGCTCTGCAGAACAGTACAATGGAGTTTACTGGCCTGAAACACAGCTAAGTAACCGAGCGAGGAGTGGAAACAGGATGAGCGAGTTCATCTGGAAGTGATGGAGATAATTGGTATCAGAAAACCATAAGGGGCAGATATAATGCTTTAGAAGGGCACAGAGGTAAATATAGTAGATGGGGATGTTTGCTGCGTGGTCGTGACTATCATGGTCTCGTGCTGGGTGTTGGATTAGGTGTTTTACACAGTTAAAGAGGGGAAAAGAAAGGGACTTGACTCCACTGGGATCATTCAGAGCAGAGTCAAGTCAGAACTTGTTGTGTACATTGAAAACTCCTGCATTTCATCACATGAATACGAGGAGAGCAACACCCCGATGTATGAGGTCAATAGTCAAAGAAATGTACACAGCTGGAGAAACTAGGGGAAGGGAAATACACGAAGCACGAATGCAAAGTTATTCAGGGTGCAACTATAGGAGCTTTTACATGTACCGAAGTTAGACAAACATCGTCCCTTTAGTAGCAACGATGGTAGAGATGTGGGTTTTCAGAGAGATCAAATGGATAGAGAGCCAGGTCTAGGAGCGGTGGTGGTGGATGCGAGGTGGACCTCAGTCATTTGATGGTGGTCCAGGGGTCCCGGGAACCATTCAACCTTCCTCAACAGGTCGCACCTCTTCAACTTTCCAATCAGCTTGGACGAGCTTCTGTGTAATTTACGTGAATGGTTAAGGAAACTTGTGCATTAGAAAAGGCGCGTGAGCTACGTGTTTCCAGAAGTTATGTAATTCATTGAGAGTGCCAGTTTGAGGGTCGAGTTTCAGCAACCCGCATGCACCGTCGGCAAAATGGAAAGACATCAAGTCAGGTCAGGGAGGGGAACGTGACAGCACCGCCGTCGTTAACGCTCCTGATTTGTAGGTGGTAGTACCTCCTCGGTCAGTGGCTGCCTGGTACCTACTACTTGATGCATCTGATCTTAAAACTAATCTAAGAATACGACGTCGATGTACTTACGGACATATCGTCGCCGCTCTCGAGGGTGACTGAGCAGGGAGCGTTCTTGGGCAGAGCCACGCTGAAGGCGTAGGCGTTGGCGCCCAGCTTCTTGATGAGGCGCTCCTGAACATCAGTACGTTCCTCGGTGCCAGCGTTGGGAGCAACTTCCACGTTCACCAGCTCGAGCTTCCTTGCTGAAGTGAAGTCCCATGACTTCATCTTCCTCACGCCCGTGGCGGTACGTGACCGCCACACGGGCGTAGACCCTCCTGCCGCGGAGGTAGTCATGGTCCACGACCACCACGCCATCCACGGGGGACGTGTGGGTGATGTGGTCCACGAAGTCCCGCCGGCTTAGGTACGCTGTGACCTTACCTGGTTAGTGGAGTAGGGGAAATTAGAGATAACCTATACGACTTGACCTTTCTAAAAATCATTGACCTAGCCAAGGTATATATGGTCATTAGCTATATTCAGATGATATGATTTTGATGTGCAGCCATGAAGAAAGTAAAATAATTTGTGACAGAATGTTAAGATGGACACCTTTTGTCGTAACGCCTCTGTATCAAGTTGTTTACACAGGCAATGTGGCAGGAGAAAGTAGAGACGAAGCTTCGCCTTACCATTTGGTGCAGTCTTCTTGAAGACCTTGACGGCGTTCACCATAGAAGCGAGTTTCGTGGTTGACGCGGGAGGTGTAGCTTGTTATCAGCAGGAGATGTGTCCAGTGTGAACCTGTTGTAGAGGGGTACCGCCAGCTCCCTTATATATACCCATAGGACTGGTGGCCAGGAGGCGATGATCGCGTTAGGGAAGCCGGTAGTGAAGCCATCCAAGCGTCTTTTGTGCCAGTGTTTTTCGCAAACTACTGCACAATATGGCCGACTGGCAGATAACTGCTCATCTCTGCTTATTTACTTATTTTCCTTCTTCCTTCCTTTCTCGCCTACTTAAAATTCTCAAGTATTCAATGGAACTGTAAAGATCATGCGAAAGTAATTATAGATTTTTTGCAAAAAGATTTGGATTTTTCTTTTTAATTTTCATCGATTGCAACGCTAAAGAGGTTTTGATTTTTCATTTCATAAAGTCGTCCAATTTCTGTGAGATATTGGTAATATCATTAAGAAATAAAACGAGCAGACATGATAACAGGCAAATTTAATGAGTTATCATGAATAAGCTCACTGGATTCATGTTTGAAGTATCTCATAAAAGAATATATATATATATATATATATATATATATATATATATATATATATATATATATATATATATATATATATGGAGTGAGTATTTTGAAGGTTTGTTGAATGTGTTTGATGATACAGTGGCAGATATAGGGTGTTTTGGTCGAGGTGGTGTGCAAAGTGAGAGGGTTAGGGAAAATGATTTGGTAAACAGAGAAGAGGTAGTAAAAGCTTTGCGGAAGATGAAAGCCGGCAAGGCAGCACGTTTGGATGGTATTGCAGTGGAATTTATTAAAAAAGGGGGTGACTGTATTATTGACTGGTTGGTAAGGTTATTTAATGTATGTATGACTCATGGTGAGGTGCCTGAGGATTGGCGGAATGCGTGCATAGTGCCATTGTACAAAGGCAAAGGGGATAAGAGTGAGTGCTCAAATTACAGAGGTATAAGTTTGTTGAGTATTCCTGGAAAATTATATGGGAGGGTATTGATTGAGAGGGTGAAGGCATGTACAGAGCATCAGATTGGGGAAGAGCAGTGTGGTTTCAGAAGTGGTAGAGGATGTGTGGATCAGGTGTTTGCTTTGAAGAATGTATGTGAGAAATACTTAGAAAAGCAAATGGATTTGTATGTAGCATTTATGGATCTGGAGAAGGCATATGATAGAGTTGATAGAGATGCTCTGTGGAAGGTTTTAAGAATATATGGTGTGGGAGGCAAGTTGTTAGAAGCAGTGAAAAGTTTTTATCGAGGATGTAAGGCATGTGTACGTGTAGGAAGAGAGGAAAGTGATTGGTTCTCAGTGAACGTAGGTTTGCGGCAGGGGTGTGTGATGTCTCCATGGTTGTTTAATTTGTTTATAGATGGGGTTGTTAGGGAGGTGAATGCAAGAGTTTTGGAAAGAGGGGCAAGTATGAAGTCTGTTGGGGATGATAGAGCTTGGGAAGTGAGTCAGTTGTTGTTCGCTGATGATACAGCGCTGGTGGCTGATTCATGTGAGAAACTGCAGAAGCTGGTGACTGAGTTTGGTAAAGTGTGTGAAAGAAGAAAGTTAAGAGTAAATGTGAATAAGAGCAAGGTTATTAGGTACAGTAGGGTTGAGGGTCAAGTCAATTGGGAGGTAAGTTTGAATGGAGAAAAACTGGAGGAAGTAAAGTGTTTTAGATATCTGGGAGTGGATCTGGCAGCGGATGGAACCATGGAAGCGGAAGTGGATCATAGGGTGGGGGAGGGGGCGAAAATCCTGGGAGCCTTGAAGAATGTGTGGAAGTCGAGAACATTATCTCGGAAAGCAAAAATGGGTATGTTTGAAGGAATAGTGGTTCCAACAATGTTGTATGGTTGCGAGGCGTGGGCTATGGATAGAGTTGTGCGCAGGAGGATGGATGTGCTGGAAATGAGATGTTTGAGGACAATGTGTGGTGTGAGGTGGTTTGACCGAGTAAGTAACGTAAGGGTAAGAGAGATGTGTGGAAATTAAAAGAGCGTGGTTGAGAGAGCAGAAGAGGGTGTTTTGAAATGGTTTGGGCACATGGAGAGAATGAGTGAGGAAAGATTGACCAAGAGGATATATGTGTCGGAGGTGGAGGGAACGAGGAGAAGTGGGAGACCAAATTGGAGGTGGAAAGATGGAGTGAAAAAGATTTTGTGTGATCGGGGCCTGAACATGCAGGAGGGTGAAAGGAGGGCAAGGAATAGAGTGAATTGGATCGATGTGGTATACCGGGGTTGACGTGCTGTCAGTGGATTGAATCAGGGCATGTGAAGCGTCTGGAGTAAACCATGGAAAGCTGTGTAGGTATGTATATTTGCGTGTGTGGACGTATGTATATACATGTGTATGGGGGTGGGTTGGGCCATTTCTTTCGTCTGTTTCCTTGCGCTACCTCGCAAAAGCGGGAGACAGCGACAAAGCAAAAAAAAAAAAAAAAAAAAAATATATATATATATATATATATATATATATATATATATATATATATATATATATATATATATATATATATATATGGGAGTCAATCATACGCTATGGTTTAGGGAAATAATAAACAGGTTTACAAAATCAGAAGTTTTAATATATATTTCTCTAAATGTAACAGTAAGCACACAGCTAACAACATCAACAACAACATTAGACAGAGCACATTCGAAACCAGAGTTGCCCGCTGACCAGCTGCGAGCCAACCCATGAAAGAAAACGGGTTAATAACTTAACAACAAACCCAGAACAGGATCCTTGAAGTTTACGTTCCTTGTGTTAAGTTCTCTTGACAATCAATCAATATGATTCATCTCAGTCGTGAGTGGACAAGGATCCTGCTCCAAGAGACTGGCGTAGGGAGGCAGCGCACAGCACTATGCCCATGGGTTAATCTTCACGCATTACTAAGATTAGCTTAAAGTCTAAATTCGCACCAAATTGTGATTTCCGAGACTCATGTCTCTCTCACTTGCTGTAAGAGACGGCAAGGCTATGGGGAGACATGGTTTATATATGGCTACCCGTGATGGGCCTCCAGGAATTCTGGTACTGGTTGAAAGGTCTGGAGTATTTCAAAGTGTCCACAAATGTGATGCGAGTGTGGTCGCTCTTTCGGAAGGACGGGAAGAACACCTGCCCAAACGGATATGAGAGCGTCTTCGGCACGAATTCACGACCGCTCATGTTGTTACTTATCTGTACGGAGGGTCGGAACGCCTTACGCGCCATGGACTGCTGGCGATAATCTGTTTTTTCCCTCTGTTCCTTTCTCGGCACGGGAGTGACGTATAACTTCTGGTTTGCACGATCTATGTGGCGGGTGGTGCGAATGGCCTCGGCAGCTGCTGGTGGGAGATAGTGTTGCTCTAGTGGCAGCACTACGCCACCAGGCACCGCGGTGCCGACGCTGTTGCCATTGATTAAGACGATCTGGTCTCCCTGCTGATGGTTTGGCTGTAGCTCAGACGAAGTGGGAGGAGACTGGGGCAGAACAGGGGATGATGATGACGGTTTTGCTGAGAAAGATAATGAAATGGCCGGGGAGATAGAAACTCCAGATGGAGGGGGTGATGATATCAGTGATCCAAGAGACGAAGATACAACTGTTGCGGGAGAATAAGGAACTAATGACGCTCCGGAGGAAGGAGAGGAAGATGAAGACGATGTAGGGGAGGAAACAGGCGAGGGAATGGAAACAGATTGCGTGTTCGGAGAGATGCTAGTGTGAGACAGCTGGACGGATGCGGGGCTGGATGACGCTGATGATGAGGAACTGTGATTGATAAGGGAGGAACTGGGGAGACTCTGGGCCAATGGAGAGGAACCTGTGAGTGTTGAGGGGGATGGTGGAGACGAGAGGATGGCGTTGTTTTTAACTTGTGAGACATCGTTTACTGGAGGAAGATACTCCTGCTGTAGGATCGAGGGGTTCTGATTTACCGGGAAAGTGAAGGTGGACTGGTCATCTCTGGTGACGGGGGCCACGACCTCCTGCGTAAGGCTGTTGGTCAGGGAGACGGGAGCTGGGGACAAGAAGGTCTGAGCCAAGTCTTCGCGGTCGGAATCGCCGAAGACAATTAAAATCTGCTGCACGTTGCCTTGTGAGCTATCAGGAGGTTGATGGAGTGAACTCATGAACGGGCGGAACATACGTTCGTTCAGGGAGGAGGTCAAATGGTGCGGTGGTAGGATCGCCTGTGGTGACACTCGTACCCAAGTCATTTCTACCACCTTCAGCATTACCAGACAAAACGTTGATACCTTGAGGTCCGATGCTACCAGATCTGACAGAGTCCGTGGGCACGGCGGGTGCTCCTGCCTGGTACTCACTGGTCTGGGTGTTAGCACCTGTTCCTGAACGAAGGCCGATGACTTCAGTACTCTCGGTGGTAGTAGGCAGCAGCCCAGACGCAAGAGGACTCCTGTTGGCCTCGAAAGGCTCATTTCGGACAGCAGGTCCCTGGGGGCCTTCGTGAATGTTGTTAGCTAGGGTTACGGAAGTTAGTAGAGGGACAGCATTCGAAGATGGATTCTCATAGTTGCTGCCTTCGACATTTTCGATGCCAAAAGTATTTTGACTGATAATATTGCTCTTCAGTTGTCCTTGGCTGGTCTGGAAGTGTCCCTGGCTGCTCTGCAGCTGTACCTGGTTGCTTTGGAACTGTCCCTGACCACTTTGGAATTGTTCTTGGCTGTTCTGGGATTGTTCCTGTCCGCTCTGATATTGTCGATGGTCGCCCTGCAACTGTACGTCGCGGCTCTGGAACTGTCCCTGACCACTCTGGAACTGTCCCTGTCCACTCTGGAACTGTCCCTGACCACTCTGGAACTGTCCCTGTCCACTCTGGAACTGTCCCTGTCCACTCTGGAACTGTCCCTGACCACTCTGGAACTGTCCCTGTCCACTCTGGAACTGTCCCTGACCACTCTGGAACTGTCCCTGACCACTCTGCAGCTGTTCCTGGCCACTCTGCACTTGATTTTGAATGCTCTGATACTGAGCCTCATTGCCCTGGAAGTGCACCTGGTTGTTCTGGAACTGGTCTTGGTTATTTTGGTTCTGGTTCTGGTTGGCCTGGAGTTGGTTCTGGTTGTCTTGCACTTTGTTCTGGTTGGTCTGGATTTGTCTTTGATTGTCTTGGTATTGATTCTGATTTTGTTGGAGTTGGTTCTGTTCGGTCTGGAACTGGTTCTGGTTGGCCTGGAATTGACCTTGAGTGTGGAAGTCACTCCGGATACTTTGGAACTGGTCTTGGTTCTGGAGCTGAACGGGACTGGTAACTGGTAACGAGACTTCATCCGTCAGGAGTACCTCATTACTCTGGGACTTGTCTGAACTGGATAAACCTGCACTCTTCAGGGAAACGTGAACACTTGGTCTCTCAATATTCGTCTGGTGCTCTACATTCTCGCGGCCTGCAGGGATGCCGGTCTGGTCGCCAAGAATATCATTGCCACTCGAGGTATCTATGTTGCCCTCGGACTGATAAGAGGCGCTATTCTGGAAACCATTACCTTGAGAGCTAATGGCGTCAGGGGAACCCTGGTTGTCAATCAGAAGGACTTCACCTCCAGTGCTTTCGATCCGAGCATCAAAACCCTCAGAGATCTCTCGGCTGCTGGACCCAGTACTGGAGTGTAGGGCAGTACCGACGCTGGGGACGGAGGACAAGCCTACAGCCGGTACGGGATAACTATATTGTTGTCCATCCAGCTCCTGGCGACCTGAATCTTGTCGTTGCTGATCCTCGCCGATGGTTCTGCTCTGGTCAACGTCATTTTGACGAAAATCGTTTGGATCCGTCCCAAAGCTATTTCCAATGACCTGACCAGCAGCGGAGTCACTCTGACTTGAGGCACTTAAATCTGTTTGGCCCGAGACGTAATCATTTTGACCCTTGGTGAGGAATGAGGTTAGTCTGTATTCTATGAGAACTTAATTCACTTTTCACCTGACCTGACTGGTAACTTTGCCCTTGGCCTGGACCAGATCCTGATTGTCTCCCTGATTGCCCCTGACCTGAGGCAAATCCTCCTTGTCCTTGGTCAACACCAACTTTCCCCTCACTTGAGCTTGGCCTATTTTGTCCCTGAGTTGACTGGTAATGTTGACCCTGACTTGAGCCAAGTCCTCCTTGCTCCTGACCCGTGCCAAATACTCTCTGACTCTGACCGAAGCCAAATATTCTCTGACCCTGACCTAAGCCAAATATTCCTTGACGCCGACCTGAGTTAAATACTCTTTGACCCTGACCTGAGCCAAAGCCTGCTTGATCCTGACCTAAACCTAATCCTCTCTGATCATGACCTGAGCTTAATTCCCCTTGACCCTGAGCTGAGCTTAATCCTTCTTGATTTTGACTTGAACCTAATCCTCCTTGACCCTGACCTGAGCCTAATCCCGATTGATCCTGACCTGAGCCTAATCCTTCTTGATCCTGACCTGAGCCATAGACTCCTTGACCCTGGCCTGAACCAATCACTCCTTGACCCTGACTTAAGGCAATCCGTTCTTGTCCCTGGCCAAGTACTTCTTGCTCTTGTTTAGCACCAAGTTCAATTTGTTCTTGACCTGATTGGTAATCTTCCTCTCGACCTGAACCACTATGATCTGAGCCTAATCCTCCTTGACCCTGACTTAATCTGGATCCTTGTCCCTGACCTGACTGATGATCTTGCCCTTGACCTGGACCAGTTCGCCCTTTTTCTTGGTCAGAACAGTATTCTTCTCCTTGACCTGACAAGTTGTCTTGCACTTGATCTACACCAAATCTTCCATGTCCTTGACCTAGATCGAAGTCTATTTGTGCTTCGTTTGACTGCTCGCTTCTCCTCTGACTTCCCTGAGATCCTCTGTGTATTTCATCTGATTGGTAGTCTCTTTCCTGACCTGCGTCAAAGTCTCCTTGTCCTTGTTCTGATAGATAGTTTTGTCCCTGGCCTAGAGTAGTTCTTAATTGTTCTTGACCTGACTGGGAGTCTTGCCCTTGGCCTGAAGTACTTCTCAATTGACCTTGACCTGATTGGTAGTCTTGCTCCTGGCCTGAAGTAGTTCTTAATTGCTCTTGGCCAGATTGGAAGCCTTGCCTCTGGCTTGAAGTACTTCTTAATTGCTCTTCATTTGATTGGAAACCTTGTCCCTGGCTTGAAGTAGTTCTTGATTGCCCTTGACCTGATTGGTAGTCTTGCCCCTGGCCTGAAGTAGTTCTTAATTGCTCTTGGCCTGATTGGAAGCCTTGTCCCTGGCTTGAAGTAGTTCTTGATTGCCCTTGACTTGATTGGTAGTCTTGCCCTTGGCCCGAAGTAGTTCTCAATTGCTCTTGGCCTGATTGGAAGCCTTGTCCCTGGCTTGAAGTAATTGTTGATTGCCTTTGACCTGACTGGTAGTCTTGCCCTTGGCCTGAAGTAGTTCTCAATTGCTCTTGGCCTGATTGGAAGCCTTGTATCTGGCTTGAAGTAGTTCTTGATTGCCCTTGGCCAGAAGTAGCTCTCAATTGCTCTTGGCCTGATTGATAGCCTTGTCCCTGGCTTGAAGTAGTTCTTGATTGCCCTTGACCTGATTGGTAGTCTTGCTCTTGGCCTGAAGTAGTTCTCAATTGCTCTTGGCCTGATTGGAAGCCTTGTCCCTGGCTTGAAGTAGTTCTTGATTGCCCTTGACCTGATTGGTAGTCTTGCCCTTGGCCTGAAGTAGTTCTCAATTGCTCTTGGCCTGATTGGAAGCCTTGTCCCTGGCTTGAAGTAATTGTTGATTGCCTTTGACCTGATTGGTAGTCTTGCCCTTGGCCTGAAGTAGTTCTCAATTGCTCTTGGCCTGATTGGAAACCTTGTCCCTGGCTTGAAGTAGTTCTTGATTGCCCTTGACCTGATTGGTAGTCTTGCTCTTGGCCTGAAGTAGTTCTCAATTGCTCTTGGCCTGATTGGAAGCCTTGTCCCTGGCTTGAAGTAGTTCTTGATTGCCCTTGACCTGTTTGGTAGTCTTGCCCCTGACCTGAAGTAGTTCTCAATTGCTCTTGGCCTGATTGGAAGCCTTGTCCCTGGCTTGAAGTAGTTCTTGATTGCCCTTGACCTGATTGGTAGTCTTGCTCTTGGCCTGAAGTAGTTCTCAATTGCTCTTGGCCTGATTGGAAGCCTTGTCCCTGGATTGAAGTAGTTCTTGATTGCCCTTGACCTGATTGGTAGTCTTGCCCCTGGCCTGAAGAAGTTCTCAATTGCTCTTGGCCTGATTGGAAGCTTTGTCCCTGGCTTGAAGTAGTTCTTATTTGCCCTTGACCTGATTGGTAGTCTTGCCCCTGACCTGAAGTAGTTCTCAATTGCCCTTGACCTGATTGGTAGTCTTGTCCCTGGCTTGAAGTAGTTCTTGATTGCCCTTGACCTGATTGGTGATCTTGCCCTTGGCCTAAAGTAGTTCTTGATTGCCCTTGATCTGATTGGTAGTCTTGTCCCTGGCCTGCAGTATTTCTTTGTTGTCCTTGACCTGATTGGTGGTCTTGTTTCTGGCCTGAACCAGTTCCGAATTGTCCTTGATCTGCAGTAAATCCTCCCTGTTCTTGACCTGAACCAGTTCCTCCTTGGCTCCGATCTGAACCAAATCCTTCCTGGCCTTGATCTGTCTGGTAGCCCTGTCCTTGTCCTGATTCCAGTCGGCCTCGTACTTGATCTGACTGATGGTCTGATCTCTGGCTCAGAGTTAACCCTCCTTGTCCTTGTCCTGACACGAGCTCTCTTTGTTCGGGACCTGAATCATACCCTTGACCTTGACCTGAAACAGGCTCTTCCTGAACAGAGCTAAACTGTCCTTGACTAGGACGAAATCCTCCTTGTATCTGACTTGGGACGAATCCTCCTTGTCCTTGACCTAAATCAAATCCTCGTTGACCTTGGCCTGGACCAAATCCCCCTTGACCTTGACCTTGACCTAAATCTCTTTGTCCTTGACCAGCAACCAGGTCACCTTGTCCTTCGTACTCTCCTTGACCTGAGCCAAATCCATTTTGTAGTTGATCTGAAGCAAATCCTCTTTGATTTTGACCTGATGATAATTCCTCTTGTCCGTGACTTGGGCCTAATCTCCCTTGTTTTTGATCTGAATCAATTTCTGAAGCAAAGTGTCCCCGTGTTGAACCCTGTTGCCCTTGACCTGAAACAAGCCGCCCCTTTTCTGAAGCTAACCCCTCTCGTCCCTGGCCAACAGCACCGTGCCCACTCTGCTCCTGATCTGGCAATTGACCTTGAGGTAAGCTGAGACCCCTGTGAGCATCCCCGGTACCGGATCCACTTTGCTCGAGACCAGGACCGAGTTTAGTCTGACTCTCGCTTCGAAGAAAGCCCCTTGTCCCTGAATCAAACCCGCTCTGACTGATACTGTTCCCAAGTAAATCTGGTGATTCGAAATCACTCTGTCCAACATTAGTTCCCGGTATTTTTTCACTAGCTGGTCTGCCACGAACCGAATCAGGTCTAATGGCTGTTGAACCAAGATTTCTCCCTGATAAACCGGGTTGTCTTCCTTCTGAAACAGGTTCTCTTCTCGCTGAATCTGGTTGTCCATCTCCTGAGCGAGGCGCCCCAACGGATGATAGGCCGCCTCTCTGCGCAGACGAAGGCGCAGGAAGAGATGGGACACCAGCGAATATATCGGCGTTGATGCTGTAGTAGGTCGGCGCGAGGGAACAGTCAAAACTGTACCACCAGACGCAGACGAGGTACTGCTGGTTGAATATGGTGCCATTAGGGCAGAGGAAGGAATGCCGTCTAAAACTGCGACCCAGAGCCTCGCAGATGTGGAATACCTGGCACTCTGTGTCCTGGTCAGCGTAGTAGCCCGGCGCCTGCTGGTCCTCGCATCTGTAGAGGGTCAGACAATCGGACAACGTCAGTATGGAATGCAAGTTAGGATATTCACAGTGTAAAATGCAGCAGTTGGGTAAGCTGCAAAAGGGAAAAGATTATTTCAGTCTTTCAGGGATGTTCATAGCTGTCTAATGATTACTGTTCCATGGATCAAGGAACTGGCGTGATGAAAATATGGGGATAAATGATCAACCTGCGAAAAATGGTAAACGTCATAGCTATTATTGTTCTTATAAAGATCTGGCGGGTATCTAGGCAAGAGTAAGGTCTCTGGGTTAGATCAGAGAGAGAAGCGACTGGCAGGAAATTTTAAGAGTTCGGGTCCTTGAGGTTAGTACAGCTTGGGTTAGAGTTATCAGTGATATGATTGTCACTTGTGGGATGCATGAAATCAGAGAATAGCACCAAGAGCATGTATCTCTGAGGTGTGCCAGTAATTCTGGCAAAGTCTCGTGTGTGTACACAGATCATAAATGCAAATGGACGTAGTAAAGTCAGTAGTGCTGTTGGAAAATTGTGGTTCTAGCTGGGCCACATGAAAGTTTCAAAGATTGTGTGTATACCTATACAGACGAAGTGTGATTCACAAAGATACTTGTAGTTCTTCAAGTGCTCCATAGAGGTGGTTATTGTGGAATGTCAAAGGATTAAATAATGTAGTTCAGCAGTGATTACAGAGCGATTTGAGATGGAAGATAAAATTGGTTTACGTATTTCTCACAACTCTTGAGACATTCATTATGAAATTTGTAGTTGCCTGATCAAGTAAGGATGGAGAGATCGATTCCCAGTAGCTCGTTGCTCAATGCATGACTACTAATATCAGGGGAAATATTTTTGGTAAGCCATTGCTCTGGGAAAATGTTACCCATAGTAAACTGCCAGTATTACTATAACCTTGAAAGATTACTTGAAGGAACCTAAAGACGATATTTACTTAGTAGTGTAATAAAGCTATTGTTCACGAAGACCTTATTGTCATTCAAGGTTTCAGAGTATGTCCTGGTTGTGATAGGTGGTTCTAGATTGAGCCAGTTGAGAAGACGAGAGGGAACGAGACGAGGCAGTGATAGAATGAGAACAAACGTAAATAGTTGAATTTCATTAGAAATATAGATTAGGTTCCTACATAACTTATATCAATTTGAAATATGATATGAAATTTATTTGCTCATTCGAACTATTCATTAAATCTTACGAACAGTTTCTTTGGGCTCGAAACTATATCTGGATGATTTGGGAAAACATCCTTGCATACTGACTGCCATTTTTTCATCATTGTTAAACAAAATTGTGTTAAGAAACTCTTGAATACAACACGCAAGGCGGAAGATGAAGGGGCGTGCAACACTCTGGTAATCATAGCAGATATAATGTTTCTGCTTCGTCTTGAGGAAACTTTAAAGGATTCGAAACCTCACTAACCTGAAGGCTGTGTCGGGGACCTGGGCGAACGTCGGGTAGTCGGTTCCCGCCAGACCGATGATCATGTCATTGTCTTCGTCCCCGACTCGGATGATGTCGGCTGTGGAGGAGGAAGGTCAGCAGCAGGTCAGGCAAGGCAACACTTGCAGCAGCAACATCAGGCTCGCTGCCTCATGAGGATGACAGGTATTGTGAGGCTACACTTGATAAAATATCCTTTATTCCTAGGGTGTTGGTCACGCTTGTTTCTCTCATGTACAACATGTTATACTGGAGAGAGTCTGACTTAAATTTACACACTATTTGTCTATTTCTAAGACCCTTTCATTTGCCTCACTTTAAGACACCCTTTAAGGTCTAAGTGTAAACTGAAATTCACCTTTAATCAATTAATAAAATTTCGAAGAAGAGTGAATAATCTATCGAGTGACTGATATTTCCAAGCAAGGCATTGTTGATCTTAATTCATTCTGGACATCACATACTCTCTGGACTCAATCAGGAAAAGTCGCCATGGCAACATACACACTCACATGGCCTCAAGATGTAGTACCAACATACACACTCACATGGCCTCAAGATGCAGTACCAACATACACACTCACATGGCCTCAAGATGCAGTACCAACATACACACTCACATGACCTCAAGATGCAGTACCAACATACACACTCACACGGCCTCAAGATGCAGCACCAACATACACACTCACATGACCTCAAGATGCAGTACCAACATACACACTCACACGGCCTCAAGACACAGTACTAGTGTTTGAGTTGTTTACGTAAACAGAGAACAAGGAAGCGAAAAGATAAACAAACTGAAGAGACCGTGAGCATGCAGTTCGTTTCCCAGTAAAAGGTCATGGGTCACTAAGATCACAGCCTTGGATCATCTGAGGTCAGGGTATTGACCACTCGTGCAGTAGATATCTTCAGTGTCACAAAGTCCAGGGCAGAGGGCGTGAGGTCACGTGCACTTGGCCTGAAGTCATGAGAGTCCTGTGAGATAACCTGAAACAGTCTGACACCAAAGTAAGGAGAGTCGTTAATCACCCAGGCTTCAAGGTAGTTAGAGTTTCTACCCTTAGATCTAGATAATCCTAGGTCGAGAACATCATGGACCTAGACCATCCTAGGTCGAGAACATCCTGGACCTAGACCATCCTAGGTCGAGAACATCCTGGACCTAGACCATCCTAGGTCGAGAACATCCTGGACCTAGACCATCCTGAACCGAGGACATTCTGGACTTAGACCATCCTAGGTCGAGAACATCCTGGACCTAGACCATCCTAGGTCGAGAACATCCTGGACCTAGACCATCCTAGGTCGAGAACATTCTGGACAGAGAACATCACATTGCTTCATGATTCAGAAATATGAAATTCTCGTGCTACAGGAGGTAGTTATTTTGAAGGATTGCAAGAAAGACTTAGAGTTTTATAACACAACTTGATTTTAGAATATGATAAGTCTAATTAATATCTTTTCCCTTTGTCCACTACTGTGAAGATTCTTTAAGATTTCACGTCAGTCTATAAAAAAGAATACTTGTATCAATTAGTTGAGATAACTTTGCTCATTTCTTCGGCCTGCGGTCCTTTAACGTCACAGCGTGCCTAAAGGGGATCTGGAAGGACTCTGAGGGACGTACCTGCTGTGAGGGTGTTGGTGATGGACTCCTCCTCCACCTCCTGAGCGACAACCTGGTGATGGGACAAGCAGAGTGTTTACTGACCAAACATGTGACCAAAGACTTCCTCTTTACCAATGGACTTCATCACTTCCACATTGATGAGGTCATCGATCTCACCCACTGATGCTACTGGCTCCTTGGCTTCGAGCGTCGACAGCTTCCCAACCCCCTTCCCGCACAGCACTAGTGGCAATAGATATCAAGAGAGCATTTGACGCTATACCCCTACACACCCGCAAGCCAAAGAATAAGAGTTCCTTTGTTGTTCAGTGATTTCTTGAGCTCAGACCATAACTTGGACCGGCAGAGGCGTAGTGAAATATGAACAATGTTAACAGAACATGAGAAAAGCAGGATGAAACGCACTTGGCGGGTGTGTATAAGTGTGAGTGCAATTCATGATAATTTTTGTGGCTTTTTTATGAGTGCGTTATGTCTAGCGTCTAAATATGCAGCCATAGCGTGGAAGAAATCAGGAAAAAGAACATACACGCACGTTTCTGTGCCACAGACAATACAGAACTGAGAAGACAGAGAGTCATAGCGAACAGTCTATGGTAGGTGTAGAGTGATATAAAATAAAGACATTCATTATGTAAGATAAAAGGACGTCATACAACAGAAAATATTTAATGGTTAATCACACAAAATTCATACAAATGATATGTCTAATAAATGATAAAGTTCATGTCCGAAGAAAACCTGAGAGGATGTAAATGGTGGGAAGGGCGCTCTGTCATAAACGAAGGTAAGTAACCCAAGATAATTAGGTTATCTTATTTACTATCAACTTACATGTAAAGTCTTAAGGCAAGTGTGTGTGTGTGTGTGTGTGTGTGTGTGTGTGTGTGTGTGTGTGTGTGTGTGTGTGTATGTGTGTGCATTTATCTCCTTACAAGAAAAAGTTTCTGGTGCCGTCATTTCTTGGAATATTTCACTTCTTAAGTTTGTTGTCATCCATCCCTCTCACACATCGCCTTTCCACCTCCCACATACATATAGACGAAACTCAGCAAAATGAAGAGAAGAAGTCATTAAGAAAAGAGAATACAATATCAGAATCAGAAAACTTAATGAAGATTTTGTTCACAAATGAAGACCATGTATTTGGCAGAGCGGATATCTGAGCTGCGTTGGGTATTAACAAGATCTGAATAACATCATCTGACCTTAGCAAGAGTCTGGTGGCTTCCTAACACAACAGATTATATAACCAGTCAAACAGACGTCAGTAACTATAGAAATTTATGCAAAAGGAAGAAAAGAGAAACCTAGTAACGTAAAGTTATTCTGGTGTGAAACGTGTTAATGATGTGGTTAACCCTGCAAGGTGATGGTAGAGAAATCATTATGTAGGTAAACTGGTTGTGTGTTATAATGCTATGTACAGACTCAAGGTATCTTATTTTCACTCCTTCTATCTACAAAAGATGTTACATAATCCCAGGGCAGTGGATGACGGTGTGTATTGCAAGTCACATAAAGAAGCTGATGTCATCCAGCATTACTACAGGTAAGTCGTGCCACATCAGAGACACACTTACAAGGTCATCTCCGCTGCAGTGTGTAGTGCAGCTGGGTCTACTTACCATGTGGCAGCACAGCGGCAGCAGCAGCAGCAGCGTAACAACTGGAAGGGACACACAAGACAGGATAATATTACTGTACAGGTATATACTGGAGGGAATATGTTCTTATGCGTCAATGACAGTCACAGTATATATATATATATATATATATATATATATATATATATATATATATATATATATATATATATATATATATATACGAATAAAGTGCATATGAACGCGCACCTTCATAGAACATACAAACCTCCAACAACCAGGATCGAACCCGGGACCCCTGTGCAAGAGGCAGGCATGCTAACCGCGTTGTACAGTTAGGTTCGGTAAAACGCTATCAGCTGGCTATGTGCGTCTGTTCGGAAGTAACCGGTATAGACCCCGTTGCTCACCATTGTGAGACGAAGGGTATTCGAGTACTTAGTATTTCGAATAGTTGTTTCCTATTATACAGTCCCTTAGCCTAGCGGTTACATGCCTGCCTCTTGCACAGGGGTCCCAGGTTCGATCCTGACTGTTGGAGGTTTGTATGTTCTTTATGTATATATATATATATATATATATATATATATATATATATATATATATATATGTATTACTAACACATGAAATCATCATGAACCAATTACCATTGCACGCCCTGGGGTCGAGCCCGGGACCATTGAATTATTAACCTAGGAAACAAAACCTTTCCACCATGACTGCGTCAGAAGTCACCCATCTTAAATCATCTTTGCTGTGGTCAGTAAGATCTCGTGTCACCCACCTGGTGACCATTCAGAGGAATCCGGCAACCCGCCAGCACTCAGGAAAGAATTTACTGCATCATTTTCGTCACCTCCTGCTACCCGAGATCTCCCGTTCCCTAATTACACTTCGACGCCGCGACCATGTCGAGCTCACCCGAGGTCGTGCACACCACCACAAGAACAGCAGCCAGCTCCAACCCCCTGGCCAGCCAGTGTGATCATACTCATCACCCAACATTGTTTATGTAAGGAGTGTTTTTGTAACACCAGCTCACAGTGATATAGCTCCAATGACTGCATTCTGTGTACGTTATCTATCTTCAGCTTTCAGCTACTAGAACAACAAGAGTAATAATGATTATGATAATAAAATATGATAACATCATTATCTTTATTGTTATCATTATCATCATTATTGTTATCATTACTATTATCGTTATTATTATTATTACTATTATTATTATTATCATTATTATTATTATTATCATTATTATTATTATTATTATTATTATTATTATTATTATTATTATTATTATCATCATTATTATTATCATTATTATCATTATCATTATTATTAGTATTATCATTACCCTCCGCTTCTCGCATTAACGACGTAGCACCAGGAGCAGACGTAGATAGGTCGCATTCATTCACATTCAGTCTCTAGCTGTCTTGTGTAATGCACCGAAACCACAGCTCCCTATCCACATCCAGGCCGCACAGATCTTTCCCTGGTTTACCCCAGACGTTTCACACGCCTTGGTTCAGTCCAATGACTGCAAGTCGACCTCTGTATGCCATATCGTTCCAATTCGCTTGATCCCGTGCACGCCTCTCACCATCCTGCATGTCCAGGCCTCAATCTCTCAAAATCTTTTTCACTCCATCCTCTCACCTCCAGATTGGTCTCCCCGTTCTCCTTGTTCCCTCCACTCCCAACACATATATCTTCTTGGTCAACCTTTACTCACTCATAATCTCCATATCTTCTTGGCCAACCTTTCCTCACTCATAATCTCCATATGTCCAGCGCATCTCTTAATCTCTCTCAACCATACTCTTTTTTGTCTCCGCATCCCTCTTACCCTTTTATTGCTTACTCTATCTTGTATTTCAGTTTGTAAAAGATGGATCATATCATTATAAACATTATCATTATCATTATTAGTAGCCTTATCATACATAGAATTTACAATCATAGAAACGTGTAAAAACATAAAGAATAAGATAGAATAAATTCCTTTTCACTGTTGGTCACTGTATACATGACAACCAGGTGGACCAGCTAGCTCTCAGCAACAGCGCGGGACAGTGTGGGAACACACCACGTCTGCTGCACCTGCCGCACCAGGTGGGTGGCTGGGAGATTACCTGCCGCCAGGGGTAAGTCATGTGGGGAGAGTGACAGAAAGCAGAGAAATGTGGGAAGAGAGGAGGGGAGATTAACGATGCATCATGGGAGTAAAAGCAGAGGCAGTTTGTAGATAGTGCCGAGGCGGAGGTGTCTTTTGGTATAGTGCACAATCCCCAGGGGTGAAGAGGAATAGAAAACGAGCCCTCTAGCGTTGCGCAGACGGAGTGCCGCAAGGCTAGCATAATCACCGCCATTATCATCATATATCAAGACCCCGTCCCGTAATTACCACACGCTTCCACCTTCATTACAATCATCGTCACTTACCCAGTGCTATAACCTCAGTCAGGACCATCATCACTATTCACTAGCGTCACTACGTACCATCATCCTCATGCATCAATGATCGTTATGCACTACCATCATCACTACATGACGTCATCAATACCTCACCATCTATATAATCCATCATCATCCATCTGTATATCTGGCCTACTATCACCACCTCCCACCTTCATCCCTGACCTTGTTCACTATCATCATCAGGATTACCAGACTTCGTCACTAATTCATCATTTCTATACCAACCATAGTCAATCCATTCACTATCATTCATCGTTATCAGTGATACTCACTTATTAGTAAATGAAGTAATACATTTATTCATTCATTTATTCATACATTAGCACGACACAGAAGAGTTCGCTGTCGATTACATAGTTACATTCAACAGTTTCCTGTCGAGATTATAATGATATTACTCGACAATTACGTACTCGACTGACTCGAATGATACTGCTCTCAGTGTAGTGCTGTATGATACTGCTTTCAGTGTAGTGTTGTATGATACTGCTCTCAGTGTAGTGCTGTAAGATACTGCTCTCAGTTTAGTGCTGTATGATACTGCTCTCAGTGTAGTGCTGTATGATACTGCTCTCAGTGTAGTGTTGTATGATACTGCTCTCAGTGTAGTGCTGTATGATACTGCTCTTAGTGTAGTGCTGTATGATACTGCTCTCAGTGTAGTGCTGTATGATACTGCTCTTAGTGTAGTGCTGTATGATACTGCTCTTAGTGTAGTGCTGTATGATACTGCTCTCAGTGTAGTGCTGTATGATACTGCTCTCAGTGTAGTGCTGTATGATACTGCTCTCAGTGTAGTGTTGTATGATACTGCTCTCAGTTTAGTGCTGTATGATACTGCTCTCAGTGTAGTGCTGTATGATACTGCTCTCAGTTTAGTGCTGTATGATACTGCTCTCAGTTTAGTGCTGTATGATACTGCTCTCAGTGTAGTGCTGTATGATACTAGTGTAGTGCTGTATGATACTGCTCTCAGTGTAGTGCTGTATGATACTGCTCTCAGTGTAGTGCTGTATGATAATGCTCTCAGTGTAGTGCTGTATGATACTGCTCTCAGTGTAGTGCTGTATGATACTGCTCTCAGTGTAGTGTTGTATGATACTGCTCTCAGTGTAGTGCTGTATGATAATGCTCTCAGTGTAGTGCTGTATGATACTGCTCTGTGTAGTGTTGTATGATACTGCTCTCAGTGTAGTGCTGTATGATACTGCTCTCAGTTTAGTGCTGTATGATACTGCTCTCAGTGTAGTGCTGTATGATACTGCTCTCAGTGTAGTGTTGTTTGATGCTACTCTTAGTGTAGTGTTGTATGATACTGCTCTCAGTGTAGTGTTGTATGATACTGCTCTCAGTGTAGTGTTGTATGATACTGATCTCAGTGTAGTGCTGTGTAATACTACTCTCAGTGTAGTGTTGTATGATACTGCTCTCAGTGTAGTGCTGTATGATACTGATCTCAGTGTAGTGCTGTGTAATACTACTCTCAGTGTAGTGTTGTATGATACTGCTCTCAGTGTAGTGCTGTATGATACTGCTCTCAGTGTAGTGCTGTATGATACTGCTCTCAGTGTAGTGTTGTATGATGCTACTCTCAGTGTAGTGTTGTATGATACTGCTCTCAGTGTAGTGCTGTATGATACTGCTCTCAGTGTAGTGTTGTATGATGCTACTCTCAGTGTAGTGTTGTATGATACTGCTCTCAGTGTAGTGCTGTATGATACTGCTCTCAGTGTAGTGTTGTATGATACTGCTCTCAGTGTATTGCTGTATGATACTGCTCTCAGTGTATTGCTGTATGATACTGCTCTCAGTGTAGTGCTGTATGATACTGCTCTCAGTGTAGTGCTGTATGATACTGCTCTCAGTGTAGTGTTGTATGATACTGCTCTCAGTGTAGTGCTGTATGATACTGCTCTCAGTGTAGTGCTGTATGATAATGCTCTCAGTGTAGTGCTGTATGATACTGCTCTCAGTGTAGTGCTGTATGATACTGCTCTCAGTGTAGTGTTGTATGATACTGCTCTCAGTGTAGTGCTGTATGATACTGCTCTCAGTGTAGTGCTGTATGATACTGCTCTCAGTGTAGTGCTGTATGATAATGCTCTCAGTGTAGTGCTGTATGATACTGCTCTCAGTGTAGTGCTGTATGATACTGCTCTTAGTGTAGTGCTGTATGATACTGCTCTCAGTGTAGTGCTGTATGATAATGCTCTGTGTAGTGCTGTATGATACTGCTCTCAGTGTAGTGCTGTATGATACTGCTCTCAGTGTAGTGTTGTATGATACTGCTCTCAGTGTAGTGCTGTATGATAATGCTCTCAGTGTAGTGCTGTATGATAATGCTCTGTGTAGTGCTGTATGATACTGCTCTCAGTGTAGTGCTGTATGATACTGCTCTCAGTGTAGTGTTGTATGATACTGCTCTCAGTGTAGTGCTGTATGATACTACTATCATGGTATGTCGTCAGCGTAACACCGCGGTAAAGCGTGTGTTCATGATTATCTATGTCACCACCTGACATCCTCTCCACCTTTTCGTCTACAATTAAGCAGAAGAAAGGAAAAGATTATGACCCGCCCCAGGAACACTGGCTCTCACACACCGCTCTTTCTCTGACATGTCAACAGTAATTACAAAAATTGTCTTAGTTTTTTCCTCTTCGAAAGAATCTCCAGGGATGCAAGTTGTACCCGCTAGGGTGTGTCACTCCGTTGTGCTACTGTGGGAGGAGGACGTCCAAGCCTGCTGTGTGCGTGGCAGGGGCACAACTCGACCACCGTAGCTCCTCCCAAGTGGTATTCGAAGCGGTGGTTTCACATGCAGGATGTCCATAAGTTCCACTTACTCTGCAGTACGTGAAGGATGATTGGAGAAAAGATGGCAGTTTTATCACGACAATATGAGTTCATTTTGAGATGGATACGCTGGTTTAATGACACGTACGGTCGTTCAACTCGTCAAGAAAAACCCTCATCACCGTGTAGACAGCGCACAACTTGGCGAAAGACTGAAAACACCAGCGTCCCGGTGCGATTGGGCTCGTCCTGTGTGTCATCATCTTCAAGACGACCCACGGCTAGTCCTCCGTCTCTGTTGACCCAGATATACACACTGCCTCGTCTGCCAGACGACACCTCTTCAGGCAGGTTGTTGACACCTGCTTGTAAGGGAGAACGGTAAGGGAGAGCAATCGTTCTTCTTTAGCTGGATTTGAAAAATACTTCTTGAGGAAATCCTACCATATTTGTGAGCGAAAAATGGCAATGGTCAATGTGTCTGTAGTCTCCAAGATGTGGGTCACACGAGAGGAAGAGTGGGAGGAGGTTTTGGGCGGCGGCTGGCACAACGAGACGCTTCTTATTAGGCGGTGGTCTTCCTCCTCCTCAGCGGCCATGATGGCTCACATCCTCATATATTTTCCACGTTCCTTGCATGCCGTATGTGAGCATCGTGTAATGCATGGTTGTATTGGTGCATCTTGCATGCCTGCCTGTATTTGTTCACCTTGCATACGTGTCTGTAATTTTGTATCTTGCTTGCATGGTTGTATCGGTGCATCCTAAATACATATTTGTATCGGTGTATCTTGTATGCATGGCTGTATCTATGCATAGTGCATACGTAGTTGGATTCGTGCATCGTGCGTACATGGCTGCACTTGTGCAAATCACATGCATGGTTGTGCGCATCTTTTGGTTGTATTTGTGTATCTTGCGCGCATGACCGCACTTCAGTTGGAATAAAAACAGCAACAAAAACATATCCTCGCTATATAGTCATTTGAACAAGCATGTTATTTCAAAGTATATTTCGAATACACAGAAAGTACACCCAACATTATCATTGTCAGGGTGATCATGTCTCTACCATAACCTGTACCAAACCTCGAGGCAGAGTGCGTGTTCCCAGATAAGAAGACGTACACCGTCATGGCTCAGGGCGTATTATGAGACAGAGGAAGACGCCGAACGGCTCTCCCGGGAGCGTCACCCACCGCTAACCACGACTTCCGCACACACACGTACACACGACTGAGGTGTTAACAGGTGTCGATTGTGTGGGCTGGGAGTTCAGTAAACGGCTCTCTCTCTCTCTCTCTCTCTCTCTCTCTCTCTCTCTCTCTCTCTCTCTCTCTCTCTCTCTCTCTCTCTCACATTGAAGCCTTTTTGAGAGCAATAACAAGTCTACTTTCGAGTTTAGATCGATTGTCAATCATCGGTCGTTGAACAGACCCTCGAGACTGAACGTTAAGTGGGAGGCGCAAGGTACCTTTTACTCGCTAAATCGATCACGAACACATCTTTCACCACACGCCCAACGAATGGTATCAAACCATGAGATATAGTTTTCGGGTGCGTTCGCAAAGTTCGTGAAATGTGATATTCCACGCATTGTGTAAGCATCACGACCTTGAACAACTGGGATCATAAGATTTGCTGCTTGATTAACTACATAACGACGCACACCAGGTTCAGGTGGCCACTGGATAAACAATGACGACACATGGTTCTTTGGGCGAATGAAAATTTGGGGCGTTTGGACCCTGGATGGGCTCCATTTCTGTACGGTGTCTATTGGTAGGTATTCTCTCCCCGTTTGTATTTCATTGCCTAAAAGTTGGAACAAAAGGAGTCACACGAGGATTGCTCATCCTCAACGATGGCTCAGGCTGGGGTATCTGTATGTGCGTGAATGTAACCGGGACGAGAAGAAGGAAGAGATGGGGAGTATGTTTAGAGAGAGGAACCTGGGTGTTCTGGGTCTGAGTGAACTTAAGCTCAAGGTTGGGGGAAGAATAGTTTGGGAATGTCCAGGGATAAAGTCTGATGTTAGTGTGAGGGTAAGAGAGAAGGAGGGAGTGGGAGGCATTTCTACTGGAGTTTTAGGATTGTGTTACAGAGTGCAAGGAAGTGTGCCCCAGGCTGATGTGGGTGAAAATGAAAGTTGCATACGAGAGGTGGATGACTGTTAGTGCTTATGCACCTGGTAGCGAGAGGAGTGAGGAGGCGAAGTGTTCTTTTTTCAAGGAACTGAGTGAGTGCGTCAGCATTTTTGATGCAAGGGCGGCGAGTCGAGCATTAGTGTTTATTGAATTGAATGTAAGAGTGTGTGACGTGGCAGCTGAGGTTATAAACGGAGGAGCACGAGGTACCCATTTCGAGTGAAAGTGGTGGACAGCTTGTGGAGCTGTGTGCTGAAAAAAGATTAGTGACTGGAATTACCTAGCTTAAAGAAATGAGCATACATAATCATACAAGGGTAAGTGAAATCAGTGGTTACTGGATTATGAACTAATTGATAGGCGCAATGAAGAAAGATTTTTGGATGCAATGTCCTGAGAGGGGCAACTGGTGGGATGTCTGACCACTTGTTGGCAGTAGCGAAGATGACAGCTTATAGAGGCGTTGGGAATCGAGGACATGATATGGGGGAAGGAGTTGGTGAAAGTGCGTTTGGAAAAGAGGCTTGTGTGAGGAGACACCAGGGGAGACTGTTTGGAGAATGGCAAAGGGTGGGAGTTAAAAGATACTGGGGGGGGGGGGGGGGGGGAGGAATGGGAGGTATTTAGGGAAGCATTGCTTACATGTGCGAAAGAAGTGTGTGGCATGTGGAAGGTGGGAAGTAGGCATGTGAAAAAAGGTAATGAGTGGCGGGATGGCGATGTTGCGTTGCTAGCGAAAGAGCAAAGAGGTGTGCTTTGGCGGTACTTACAGCGAAGGAGTGAGATATATAAGAGCAAGCGGCAGTAAGTCAAGAGGAAGGTGCAGAGGCTGAAAAAGGGGAAAATGGGAGCTGGGGTGAGAGAGCATTGGTAAACTTCAGGGATGATAAGAAAATGATTTGGAAGGAGTTAAACAATTGTTAGAGAACAAGAGAATAAATGGGAACTTTATTGAAAGGGGCAGATGGGGAAGTGATAACATGCAAAGAAGAGGTGAATAGGAGATGGAATGAGTATTTTGATAGAAAACTAAATGAGTCAAGTAATATGTAGAATGGCAGGAGTGGATTGTTTGGGACATGGAGGTATGCTTAGCGAGAAAGCAATGGGAAGTTGTTTGGTGAAAAGAGAAGAGGTGTTGCAAGCCTTGCATAAGATGAA
>NC_092234.1:66332955-66375455 GCF_036320965.1 Panulirus ornatus
AACACATACAACTGAACACTACTTAGACATGAAAGTTTGTGGTGAATTGAGTCACTGGGCTGGGGTTCATGGTGTACGGACAATCAAATACTAAATGTTCTCTGGTGAATTGGCTCAGGTTCTAGAAACTCCAGGGTTTGGCGACTGAAATCCTGGACTGTTTGATGAGGCAGTGACTCAGATTTTGGAATATTTGGAGCTAATTTAGATCGAAGTGATGTGTATGTTACTAGTTAAGGTCCAAGGTACTTTGAAAGTTTCTGGTATGGTATTTTTTATTCATATCTATTATTACCCAAGGACCAACGTCTATGAAAGAGTCCTGGTGTTACCCAGGACCTTTCCTAAGGCCCCTGCAACTCAGGGTTACGCATCGTCCAGCTGTAGAGAAATGTGAGCTCCTTTGGAGTGATAAATTCTTTTACGAGGCTGTGCTCTTAGTGATACAGCCTCTCTAAAGGCGACTTTCACTCGTTGTGTAGCCTCGAGCAAGCGGAGTCCGATAATATGGCACAATTAATAGCCAACTCTCTAGAACACACACATATATATATATATATATATATATATATATATATATATATATATATATATATATATATATATATATATTCTGCCACAATTCATGGAGATACAGTAATGGAAGAGTTAAAGGCAAAAAGCTGAATAAGTACATCTAATTTCGTCTCAGCTAAATGCCTTTAAGTGCACGAATATCAATACGTATTTCAGTCATCATATCAGGCACCTGAGCGTTGTGTGGCAAGAGAGTAAGTGGTCCTGGTGTGGCTGTGGTAATAACGGTGCTAACTACACTGAGAAAGTTAAAGAGCATGACGGTGCCACACAAACAGACAGCCTCAACTTTCCCTAAATCATCACCTGCAGAAACGTTTGGTGCTACATCTTGCCGCGCGCAGTGTCCACACCCCAGCGCCTTTTTTGATGTTATAGGAAACGTGATGTTAATCCAGTCCACTGATTAAAAAACGTTAAGTTCCTGTGAAAGACGTAGGCGGAGATGATTTATATATCATAGAAATTAGTTGACGAGGCCGGACGAGCGAGAAATAGCACGAGAAAGTTGATAATTTACATTTTCTGATCGATAATTTTCTTTCGGGTCATCATTATCTCACTTTTTTCCGATCGTATTTACTTTCAGCTTTAGAGTAAAAAATAACTCTCATCATTTCCTGAATCTACCATTTACTGACCAGTTACCTTAAAGATTATGTAAGATTCTACAAGGGAAACAATGCAAATACATTCCCACTCTTTAGTTTGCGCTGACAAGAACCCTCCAAATTCCCTCCTGAAGTTTTAACCTTCTAGAGCCAGGACCAAACATACAGTGAGAGCGGAAGTGGTATTGGAATCATTATAACACCTGAACGAGATGTTTCAAGTTATCGAGATACTGGTGGTTCCAAAATGACGCCGTCGGCCTTTGGATGACCGCAGCAGTGGATAGATCTGAAGCCTTTTAAAAACTGTTCCACCATCAACCATCTCAGGACCCGTCCCTCCAGTCGACAACCCGTCACCTCCACTCGACAACCCGTCCCTCCACTCAACAACCCGTCCCTCCACTCGACAACCCGTCCCTCCACTCAACAACCCGTCCCTCCACTCGACAACCCGTCCCTCCACTCAACAACCCGTCCCTCCACTCGACAACCCGTCCCTCCACTCGACAACCCGTCCCTCCACTCGACAATTACACAAAGATATTCCTGTAATCCTCTTTATGCCTTTGTATAACCTTTCTTTCTCCAGCCACCTGGACCTGGAAACGCTTCACTAACAAAGAACTAGAAAACCCAGGAAGGAACCTGACTGAACCTTTGCAGCCCAGCAGCTGGGTGTGTACTTGTTCAGGGAATAAAGACATACATATCCTGCGGCAGGTGTTTACTCGCTCGGGAGATAGAGACACTGGTTTCCCTAAATAATAAACATGGAAATTACGTGACCCAATTCCAGTACTGTGATCTTCATACCTCAGGCATCGGCTGACCACAAGATGCTAAGATAAATGGTTGAAATCGTGTCTCATTTGGAACACCTTCTGTGGTATGTGGGCCACCTGCTCGCTGGGAGACTAAAGAAAACAGACTGTCCATTAACTTTCGTAAGCTTGTGTTCTGATTTCAGCGTTATACTTTTATCATTACTCATCACTGTAGGGTTAATTATCAGGATGACGAAGAAAGGTAATTTGGGGAGCAGTTGGTGAGAGTAGCCTACAAAAGCGAAGTAGAAGGTTGAGACAAATGAATTACTAAATCAAAGTTTATATATATATATATATATATATATATATATATATATATATATATATATATATATATATATATATATAAACAAGACATGGAAACGAGTAGAATTTGATATGCAAGAAAACCACGTTATCGAAAGACCTGGAATGCATCAGTAAACTTACTTTCTCTTTGTAAACTTTTCCCAAGAGGCCAAACTATTTGATAGCTTCTCTTACTTTCGTCCGACAGTTCAATTTGCTCTTAGGATGGCCCAGTTGTACTGTCACTTTACATGAGTTCACCAGATCAGCTGGGTATACTTTCTACTGTACGCCTGTGTGTGTGTGTGTGTGTGTGTGTGTGTGTGTGTGTGTGTGTGTGTTTCTCTATCTTGTACTTGCAACAAAAGCTTATATTTTGTGATGATGGTTTGCTGGTTGTGTGGCCTTTAGCTCTACCAACTGCCAAGATCATTAAGGCCGTCAACGTCAAGCTAAGGATCCACCGACCGAAAAATCTTTTAACAGCTTATTCAGGTGTTGAGGATAATTCAAAGATCTTACATATTCACAATATTCTTATAAAGAGACTCGGATATATTTATTCATTTACTTATTATACTTTGTCGCTGTCTCCCGCGGTAGCGAGGTAGCACAAGGAAACAGACAAAAGAATGGCCAAACACACCCACATACACATGTATAGACATACACGTTCACACACCCACATATACATACCTATGCATTTCAACGCATACATATATATACATACACATACACATATATATACATACGCATACATATATATACATACACATTCATACTTGCTGCCTTTATTCATTCCCGTCGCCACCCCTACTACACGTGAAATGACAACCTCCTCCCCCCGCACAGTCTCTAGCTGTCATGTATAATGCACCGAAACCACAGCTCCCTTTCCACATCCAGGCCCCACAAAACTTTCCATGGTTTGCTCCAGATGCTTCACATGCCCTGGTTCAATCCATTGACAGCACGTCGACCCCGGTATACCACATCATTCTAATTCACTCTATTCTTTGCACGCCTTTCACCCTCCTGCATGTTCAGGCCCCGATCGCTCAAAATCATATTCACTCCATCCTTCCATCTCCAATTTGGTCTCCCACTTCCTCGTTTCCTCGCCTCTGACACATATATCCTCTTTGTCAATTTTTCCTCACTCATTCTCTCCATGTGACCAAACATTTTCAAAACACCCTCTTCTGCTCTCTCAACCACACTCTTTTTATTACCACACATCTCTCTAACCCTTTCATTACTTACTCGATCAAACCACCTCACACCACATATTGTCTTCAAACATCTCATTTCCAACACATCCACCCTCCTCCGCACAACCCTATCTATAGCCAACGCCTCGCAACCATAAAATATTGTTGGAACCACTATTCCTTCAAACATAACCATCTTTGCTTTCCGAGATAATGTTCTCGATTCCACACATTTTCAACGCTCCCAGAACTTTTGCCCCCTCCCCCACTCTGTGACTCACTTCCGCTTCCATGGTTCCATCCGCTGCCAAATCCACTCCCAGATATCTAAAACACTTCACTTCCTTGTCCCTCAACCCTACTGTACCTAATAACCTTGCTCTTATTCACATTTACTCTCAGCTTTCTTCTATCACACACTTTACCAAACTCAGTCACAAGCTTCTGCAGTTTCTCACCCATATCAGCCACCAGCACTGTATCATCAGCGAACAACAACTGACCCACTTCCCAAGCCCTCTTATCCACAACAGACTGCATACTTGCCCCTCTCTTCAAAACTCTTGCATTCACCTTCCTAACAACCCCATCCATTAACAAATTAAACAAACATGGAGACATCACACACCCCTGCCGCAAACCGACATTCACTGAGAACAATCACTTTCCTCTCTTCCTACTGGCACACATGCCTTACATCCTCGATAAAAACTTTTCACTACACATATATATACATACACATACACATATGTAAAATGCTGCATAAAATCCAATTGTTTTTCTAAGTATTTCTCACATACATTCTTCAAAGCAAACACCTGATCCACACATCCTCTACCACTTCTGAAACCACACTGCTCTTCCCCAATCTGATGTTCTGTACATGCCTTTACCCTCTCAATCAATACCCTTCCATACAATTCCCAGGAATACTCAACAAACTTATACCTCTGTAATCTGAATACTCACCTTTATCCCCTTTGCCTTTGTACAATGGCACTATGCATGCATTCCGCCAATCCTCAGGCAGTTCACCATGAGCCATACATACAATCAATATCCTCACCAACAAGTCAACAACACAGTCACCCCATTTCTTAATGAATTCCACTGCAGTACCATCCAAACCCGCCGCCTTGCCGGCTTTCATCTTCCGCAAAGCTTTCACTACCTCTTCTCTGTTTACCAAATCATTCCCCCTGACCCTCTCACTTCGCACACCACCTCGACCAAAACACCCTATATCTGCCACTCCATCATCTAACACATTCAACAAACCTTTAAAATATTTACTCCACCTCCTTCTCACATCACCACTACTTGCTATTACCTCCCATTAGCCCCCTTCATCGATGTTCCCATTTGTTCTCTTGTCTTCTGCACTTTATTTACCACCTTTCAAAGCATCTTTTTATTCTCCCTAAAATTTAATGATACTCTCTCACCCCAACTCTCATTTGCCCTCTTTTTCACCTCTTGCACCTTTTCTTGACCTCCTGCCTCTTTCTTTTATACTTCTCCCAGTCATTTGCAGTATTTCCCTGCAAAAATAGTCCAAATGCCTCTCTCTTCTCTTTCACTAATAATCTTACTTCTTCATCCCACCACTCACTACCCTTTCTAATCAACCCACCTCCCACGCTTCTCATGCCACAAGCATCTTTTGTGCAAGCCATCACTGCTTCCTTGAATACATCCCATTCCTCCCCCACTCCCCTTATGTCCCCTTTTCTCATTCTGCACTCAGTCTCTCCTAGTACTTCCTCAAACAAGTCTCCTTCCCAAGCTCACTTACTCTCACCACTCTCTTCACCCCAACATTCCCTCTCCTTTTCTGAAAACCTCTACAAATCTTCACCTTCGCCTCCACAAGATAATGATCAGACATCCCTCCAGTTGCACCTCTCAGCACATTAACATCCAAAACTCTCTCTTTCACGCGCCTATCAATTAACACGCAGTTCAATAACGCTCTCTGGCCATCTCTCCTATGTATATATATATATATATATATATATACATAGAGAAGGGGGCCAGGTGAGGATATTCCCTCAGTGGCCCAGTTCTCTGTTCTTAACGCTACCTCGCTAACGCGGGAAATGGCGAATAGTTTGAAAAAAAAAAAAAAATATATATATATAATGTGTGTGTGTGCGTGTGTGTGTGTGTGTGTGTGTGTGTACGTACGTACATATATGCTGACGACCTGTCGATAAGGCTGGGCTCAATGTTGTAAAATACTGGGGACGTCAGCTGGAGTCCAGACTTTATGAACGATGGAAGTGAAGAATTGAGATGACGCTTAAGCTCCTGTTGTACTAGTGCTCTCTATTACCTCCGGACATAAATACGTTTTTCTTTATCACAATTCGAGTTTTCAACCGATTTTCTCTTGTTTTTCAAAGGTTGAAAGAGGTTTGCTGGTTCTCTGTCCAGGCTGTGAGATGGAGTTCATTTCTTCGTCCACTGGACCACATCAGCAACTGAAGGAGAAAATACACAGTGTGTTGTCGCAACACTTTCTATGTGATGTTGGCGGGATCTACAACGCTCCTCGTTAACTCTCTTTAATGAATTCGTTATGAATCGTATCATGATGTCGATACTTAAGGCCGTAAACTTTACCATCATGCGGGAGATGGATTTGGTCGCATATCAGACCAACTTGTCGTCGATAGATAAGATAGATAAGACAATAAAACAGTGGATGTAGTTGCGAATATTTTGGTTTGTTATTATGGGCAAAGTTTTAGAGTTACTTTCAATAATTCAAAAATCAACCGTGTTAGTTTGAGCAACAGATCACTTCGCCCACCAGAGGTGTGTTGGGTGTTGGGCTGGCAATCACAACTTTGATCAATGAGTCAAATACGACCGGCAGAAAAAAAATTTGACTAGTGTCATATATACAGTTCAGTTCCACCACTATACTGTCGGGCCATGTTATGTGCCATAATGCGCCACCTCAACACCTGTTAAGTACTGGCGCCACCTCAACACGTGCTGACTACAGGCACCACCTCAACACGTGCTGACTACAGGCACCGCCTCAACACATGCTGATTACAGGCACCACCTCAACACATGCTGACTACAGGCACCGCCTCAACACATGCTGATTACAGGCACCACCTCAACACATGCTGACTACAGGCACCGCCTCAACACATGCTGATTACAGGCACCACCTCAACACATGCTGATTACAGGCACCACCTCAACACATGCTGATTACAGGCACCACCTCAACACATGCTGACTACAGGCACCGCCTCAACACATGCTGATTACAGGCACCGCCTCAACACATGCTGATTACGGAACCACCACAACACGTGCTGACTACAGGCACCGCTTCAACACGTGCTGACTACAGGCACCGCCTCAACACATGCTGATTACAGGCACCACCTCAACACATGCTGATTACAGGCACCGCCTCAACACATGCTGATTACAGGCACCGCCTCAACACATGCTGACTACAGGCACCGCCTCAACACATGCTGACTACAGGCACCACCTCAACACATGCTGATTACAGGCACCACCTCAACACGTGCTGACTACAGGCACCGCCTCAACACATGCTGACTACAGGCACCGCCTCAACACATGCTGATTACAGGCACCACCTCAACACATGCTGACTACAGGCACCGCCTCAACACATGCTGACTACAGGCACCGCCTCAACACATGCTGATTACAGGCACCACCTCAACACATGCTGATTACAGGCACCACCTCAACACATGCTGACTACAGGCACCACCTCAACACATGCTGACTACAGGCACCACCTCAACACATGCTGATTACAGGCACCACCTCAACACATGCTGATTACAGGCACCGCCTCAACACATGCTGATTACGGAACCACCACAACACGTGCTGACTACAGGCACCGCTTCAACACGTGCTGACCACAGAGACTACCTCAACACGTGCCGACTATAGATACCACCTCAGCACGTGCTGACTATAGGCATACCTCAACACGTGCAGACTATAGGCACCACCTCAACACGTGCAGACTATAGACACCATCTTAACACGTGCTGGCAACAGGCACCACCTCAACACGTGCAGGCCGGTATCTTCACTGTCCGTGGAACATCAGTCACGTCTCGTTCGTGACCGCAACGGAAGCATCTATGCTCCCCGTGTCCAGACCTCCCATTCGTTATGTCCGTAAGGGCCCGTTTCTTATGTACTTGATCCGTGGCACACGTGAGATATACTTTTGTCAAGAGATGTTCAAACGTTGACACAAGCTAAGCGGTCACTTTCGCAGACAAAATGTTCCGTGGTTAGTAAGGAACACGGTGTTAGTAGGTACACCAAGGAGGAGAAGGTCAGTGTTGCCTTACGTAACAAGGAACGAGGCGCCAACTTGAACAGCGTAGGGAAGAGGGAGAGGGGCAGTGTTCCGTGCGTAGGCAGGGAAGGAGCGAGGTGTTCCGTTCGTTGCAAGGCACCAGGCGAGAGTGACAAGACCTCTGGGTCCAGCAACAAGTGCAGGTAACGCCCGAGAAAGTCGCCCAAGTCGCGACAGCTGCCTTTTCGACGCCAAAGGAGGAGGTTGCAAGTAAAAGCAACGCTACAAGTGTCGGGCGAACAAGTACTGGCGGTCAGAACTGCCAGCGAACACAACTGGACCTCGACTCCTCTGGGCTGTTGAGGTCCCCCTCAGCGACGGACTGGTTGTGTACCGGCTTCTCACACATGCTCATGGGGATTCTTCATGTACCGGAGTCGATACGGTGTTGAATCCAGCTTCCTGGCTTACACGAAGAGGCTATTGCTGGTGCCGGCGATGTGAGAGGCACGTTACTGCGATCCCTTCCCTTAGCAATGTGCAGGCGTATGTCGGTGTCTGATCACTCTTGTGTGTCGCTTCCTTCAGTGTGTGAAAAGAGTGTGAAAAAAAAATTGCTTTGTTCAGTCTAAAGCTTTTCAAATAAACTACGTGTTATTATATGAAAAATGTTATCTCTACAACATGAATTTTAACATGATTGTTTCCATTGCACTTCATTTTCTACACAAATTATATACAAATACAATGTGGCAATAGAGGGTAAAATTGGAGGGAATGGAGTATTCAGTGTTGTGAATGGAAATCGTGAAGAGCTTGTAATTGGGAATACCTGGTGTAAAAAGAGGGACTTACATAGGTATATATGAGTAGGAGAAATGTGTCAGCGAGCATTATTGCACGATATTTCTATTGACAGCCGTGGAAAATAGAGACTTCTGGATGTAATGTGCTTGAGAGGGGCAGCTGGTGGATTGTCTGATCACTGTCTTGTGAAGGCGAATGTAAAGATTTATGGAGGTTTTCGGAAAAGAGGAGACAATGTCGGTGAGAAGAGAGTGGTAAAAGTAAGTGAGCTCGGAAAAGAAACTTGTGTGAAGAAATGCCAGCAGAGACTGGGTATATAATGGCAAAAGGCGATGATTATAGAAGTGATGGGAGAGGGTAAGGAATGGGAGATGATTAAGGAAGCAGAGATGGCATGTGCAAGAGATGCATGTGACATGCGAAAGATGGGAGGTGGGCTAATAAGAAAGGGTAATTAGTGTTGGCATGAAGAAGTAATGTTTCTTGTGAAAGAGAAAAAGTGAGGCGTTTGGGCAGTACTTACAAGGCAGAGAGGAAATAATTGGGAGTTGTATAAGAGAAAACAGTAGGAGGTCAAAAGGAAGGCGCAGGGTTTGAAAAAGAGGGCAAATGAGAGTTGGGTTGATAGAGTATCAGTAAACTTTAGGGAGAAAGATATGTTTGGAAGAAGGTAAATAATGTGCAAAAAAGAAGAAAACAAACGGGAATATCTATAAAGGGGCAAAAGGGGAAGTGATACTAGGTAGTGATGAAGTGAGGAGGAGATTGAGTAAGTATTTGGAAGGCCTGGTGAATGTGTTCAATGACAGAGTGGCAGATGTAGGGTTTTGGTTAGGGTGGTATGCGAAGCGAGAGAGTCATGGAGAGTGTTTTTATGAATTAAGAAGAGGTGTTGAAAGTCTTACGTAGGATAACATGTTGTAAGACGGCGGGAGTGGATGGTATTGCAGTTGAATTTATCAAGAAAGGGGGTGACTGTGTTGTTGATAGGTTGATATGGATTTTCTTAGCACGGATCATGATGAGGTGGCATCTATTGCGCCAGTGTGTAAAGGCAAGGGATAAAGGTGAGTGTTCAAACTACAGAGGTATATGTTTGTTGAGTATATCTGTTAAGTTGTATGGGAGGGTATTGATTGAGAGGGTAAAGACATGTACAGAGCATTAGACTGGGAAGGAGCCGTGTGGTTTCAGAAGCTGTAGAGGATGTGTGGATCAGGTGTTTTCTTTAAAGAATGTGTGTGAGAAATACTTAAAAAACTGATGGATCTGTATTTAGCATCTATGGGTCTGGAGAAGGCAAATGATAGGGTTAACAGAGATGCTTTGTGGAAGGTCTTAAGAATATACGGTGCGGGAGGAAAGCTGTCACAAGCAGTACATTTTCTTTATTAATGGTGTAAGACATATGTACCAATTGGAAGAGAGGAGAGTGAATGATTTCAAGTGAAGGATGGTATGCGGCAGGGGTGTGTGATGTCACATCATTATTCAATTTGTTTATGGATAGGGTAGTGGGGGAGGTAAATGGAAGAGTATGTAGACTTTGGGAGAGGAGAGGGCCTGGGAAGTGTCATTTGTTGTTTATTGATAACACAGCACTTTTGGCGGATTCAGGTGAGAAACGGGTGAGGCTGGTGACTGAGTTTGGAAGAACGTGTAAAACGAGGGAGTGAAGAGTAAATGTGAATAGGAACAAGGTTATTAGGTTCAGTAGGATTGAGGGACAAGTTAGTCGGGGTGTGAGTTTGGAGACAAAAGACTTGGAAGAAGTGAAGTGTTTGAGGACATGCATCGAATGGAACCATAGAAACGAAAATAAGTCATTGGGTGGGTAAGGGGGCGAAGGTTCTGGGGGTGCTGAAGAATGTGTGGAAGGAGAGAACATTATCTAGGAATGCAAAAATGGGTAGGTTTGAGGGAATAGCAGTCCCAACAATATCATGCAGATGCAAGGCATTGGCTTTAGATAAGCCTTTGCGGAGGAGATGGGTGATGGAGATGAAATGCTTGTGGGGTTTGTTCAAGAAAATAATGAAAGGGTAAGAGAGCTGTGTAGTAAGAAAATGAGTGTAGTTGAAAGAGCAACATAAATTGCGTTGAAATGGTTGGGACATATGGAGAGAATGAATGAGGAAAATGAGACAAAGAGAATATAAGTATCAGAAGTGGAGGGGACAAGGAGAACTGGGAGACCATAATGGAGATGAAAGGACGGAACCAAGAATTTTTCGAGCTATCGGGGCCTGAACATGCTGGATGTTAAAAGGCTAGCACGAGATAGAGTAAAATGGAAAGATGTGGTATACTAGGGTCAACGTGCTGTCAATGGACTGAACCAGGGCATTTGAAACTTCTGGGTCAAGCCATGGAAAGGTCTGTGGAGCCTGGTTACGGATAGGGAGCTGTGGTTTTGGTGCATTACCCATAACAGCTAGAGAACAGATGTGAGCGGAAGTGGTCTTTCCTTATCTGTTCCTGGGGCTATCTTGCTAACGCTAGAAACGGTGATCATATCAATATATATATATATATATATATATATATATATATATATATATATATATATATATATATATATGTATATATATATATATATATGGTCCTTGACCAGACAGTTGACGGAAGACATTGCCATACTTCAAGTAGTGTTTATATCATCTCTCTTCATGGTAATTGTATCGGTACGGGCAAATAAATGCTGTGCTCGAAGCTGTGAGGTTTGAAAAGCATAAAGAACGAGTTTATTCACAAAGAAACAAACACAACAGGAAATAATGTTTTTGTTGAGCAAGCGAAGAAAAAGGGATTTAGACATTTCTGGACGAAATCTTACGGTCTTCGTATAACTGACTGTTGATTAACTGTGTCTACCGTGACTGTAGCTGCTGACTGTTGATTAACTGAATCTACCGTAACTGTTCATGTTATTGTTGATTAACTGTATCCACAATGACTTGACGATATCAATTGATTAAGTTTACGTACAGTGACTTGATGTTGTCTGTTCATTGAATGTATTTACGGTGACTTGATGTTATCTTTTCATTAACTGTATCTACAGTGTTGATGTTCTTCGTCGAGTAACTGTATCTACGGTTGACTGCTGTAGCTGACTGTATTAAGGTGACTGTTATCACTGGATGAGCTATAGAAGTGGATGGTGAAGTAGTGGGGAGATGAAGGACTGGATAGATCTGCCTCATGAAAGTGAGGACTGGATGGATCAGCCTGAGTGAGAGTGGGATAGATATGCTTGAGTGAGAGGAGGACTGGATAGACTTACTTCAGTAAGAGTGAAGACTGGATAGATCTGCCTTATAAGAGTGAGGACAGGATAGATCTGCTTCAGTGAGAGTGAAACTGGATAGATCTGGCTCACAGGAGTGAGGACTGGATAGATGTGGATGAGTGAGAGTGAGGACTGGCCAGATCTGCTTGGGTGAGAGTGAGCATTGGTTGCGTAGCCAACCTTAAGGTATCCGAGACGCGGGTGAGGCAGTGAATCGTGGAACTCTCTCGCCATGTAAACAACGCTACGATTTCTGGTGACGTTAAGGTACATTCCTTTGATGATTTACGCACATCTGGCGCTCAGAATGATTTACAGAAACTGTGTAAACGGATCAGTAAGAGTTCTTCTTAGGGAATGAGCGTGCCTTTAGAGATTTGCTCGAGTGTCTACAACTGTTTATTTATGTATATAAATGATTAATGACAAATGTTGTAATCCTTTTCGATCACTTTTGCTGATTTATCTGGCATTTTAGAATGACATTCGGGGAAGAGAGGTCGCGTCTAGATGATCAATTTACTTATAATCAATTGCATTCCCATCGAGGTTTGATAACGAATATGAGGAACCCAAACATACAAACAAAAAAATTGAAATCCGTCTGTAGATGAGTTTAGAGAAAATGAAACATTTCATAATACAAAATCATCCAGAGTTTTTGATACAATGTTGCCATTCCACTAAACTCATACAATGTTGCCTGCCACGTCTCTAAACTCATACACTGTGCCACGTCATCAAACTCACGCACTGTGCCACGTCACTCAACTCATATACTGTTTTCACGTCACTAAACCCATGCACTGGTTCTACGTCACTAAACTCATACACTGTACCACGTCACTAAACTCATACACTGTTTTCACTTCACTAAACTCATACACTATTGCCACGTTACTAAACTCATACAATACCGCCACGTCACTTAACTCATACACTGTTTTCACCTCACTAAACTCATACACTGTTGCCACGTTACTAAACTCATACAATACAGCCACGTCACTAAACTCATGCACTGTTTTCACCTCGGTAAACTCATACACTGTGCCACGTCACTAAATTCATACACTGTGCCACGTCAGTAAACTCATACACTGTGCTACGTCACTAAACTCATTCAATCTGCCACATCACTAAACTCATACAATGTGTCTCGTCACTAAACTCATACAATGTTGTCACGTCACTAGTGTCATACAATGTGCCATGTCACTAAACTCATACACTGTTGCCACGTCACTAAACTCATCGAAACCCAAAGTTGATATTGGTATTTCCTGACCGACAGTCAGACAAGAGTGGAGATCTGCCCATTGTTCCCAAACCACAGAGGTGACGGCTGCTCATACACTGGGCCGAGTTAACTTTGGCGTGAGACAGGCATGGTAACGTAGTACCATCAGAGGATAACCTGTGGTTCTGAAGGAATTAGCTTAGTGGCCCAGCTATCAGGAGGATTTAGCTGTGGTTCTGAGGGTGTTAGCCTAGTGGCCCAGTTATCAAGAGGGTGCTAATTAGCTGTGGTTCTAAGGGGATTAGCTCGGTGGTCCAGTTTTCACGAGGGTTAGCTGTGGTGGGTCAATAATGGTAGTGATGTGACGGTCAGTTCTCGAAGGGCATTTTGTGAATGACACGTCTCTCTTAACTGTCGTAATATTGGTTGTCGACCAGGGATGTTTGATAATTATCTTGTAGAGTCAAAGGTGAAGATTTTTAGAGGTTTGTAGAAAAGAAGAATGTTGGGGTGAAGAGAGTGGTGAGAGTAAGTGAGCTTGGAAAGGAGACTCGTGTGAGGAAGCACCGGGGGAGACTGAGTGCAGAATGCAAAAACCTGAGAGTAAAAGACGTAAGGGGAGTGGGGGAGTAATGGGATGTATTTAGGGAAGCAGTGATGGCTTGCGCAAAAGATGCTTGTGGCATGAGAAGCGTGGGAGGTGTTCAGATTAGAAAGGGTAGTGAGTGGTGGGATGAAGAAGTAAGATTATCAGTGAAAGAGAGGAGAGAGGCATTTGGACGCTTTTTGCAGGAAAGTAGTGCAAATGACTAGGAGATGCAAGAGGTGAAAAAGAAGGCAAATGAGAGTTGGGGTGAGAGAGTATCATTAAATTTTAGGGAGAATAAAAGATGTTTTGGAAAGAGGTAAATAAAGTGCGTAAGACAAGAGAACAAATGGGAACATCGGTGAAGGGGGCTAATGGGGAGATAATAATTAGTAGTGGTGATGTGAGAAGGAGATGTAGTGAGTATTTTGAAGGTTTGTTGAATGTATTAGATGAAAGAGTAGCAGTTATATGGTGTTTTGGTCGAGGTGGTGTGCGAAGTGAGACGGTTAGGGAGAATGATTTGGTAAACAGAGAAGAGGTAGTAAAAGCTTTGCGGAAGATGAAAGCAAGCAAGGCAGCGGGTTTGGATGGTATTGCAGTGGAATTTATTGAAAAAGGGGGTGACTGTATTGTTGACTGGTTGGTAAGGTTATTTAATGTATGTATGTATGAGGTGCCTGATGATTGGCGGAATGCTTGCATAGTGCCATTGTACAAAGGCAAAGGGGATGAAAGTGAGTGCTCAAATTACAGAGGTATAAGTTTGTTGAGTATTCCAGGGAAATTATATGGGAGGGTATTGATTGACAGGGTGAAGGCATGTACAGAGCATCAGATTGGGGAAGAACAGTGTGGTTTCAGAAGTGGTAGAGGATGTGTGGATCAGGTATTTGCTTTGAAGAATGTATGCGAGAAATACTTAGAAAAGCTAATTGGATTTGTATGTAGCATTTATGGATCTGGAAAAGAAATATGATAGCGTTGATAGAGATGCTCTGTGGAAGGTATTAAGAATATATGGTGTGAGAGGTAAGTTGTTAGAAGCAATGAAATGTTTTATCGAGGATGTGAGGCATGTGTACGTGTAAGAAGAGAGGAAAGTGACTGGTTCTCGGTGAATGTTGGTTTGCGGCAGGGGTGCGTGATGTCTCCATGGTTGTTTAATTTGTTTATGGATGGGGTTGTTAGGGAGGTGAATGCAAGAGTTTTGGAAAGAGGGGCAAGTATGCAGTCTGTTGTGGATGAGAGAGCTTGGGAAGTGAGTCAGTTGTTCGCTGATGATACAGCGCTGGTGGCTGATTCGTGTGAGAAACTGCAGAAGCTGGTGACTGAGTTTGGTAAAGTGTGTGAAAAAAGAAACCTGAGAGTAAATGTGAATAAGAGCAAGGTTATTAGGTACAATATGGTTCAGGGACAAGTCAACTGAGAGGTAAGTTTGAATGGAGAAAAACTGGAGGAAGTGAAGTGTTTTAGATATCTGGGAGTGGATTTGGCAGCGGATGGAACCATGGAAGCGGAAGTGAATCATAGAGTGGGGGAGGGGGCGAAAGTTCTGGGAGCGTTGACAAATGTTTGGAAGTCGAGAACGTTATCTTGGAAAGCAAAATGGATATGTTTGAAGGAATAGTGGTTCCAACAATATTTTATGGTTGCGAGGCGTGGGCTATAGAAAAGGTTGTGCGGAGGAGGGTGGATGTGCTGGAAATGAGATGTTTGAGGACAATATGTGGTGTGAGGTGGTTTGATCGAATAAGTAATGAAAAGGTAAGAGAGATGTGTGGTAATAAAAAGAGCGTGGTTGAGAGAGCAGAAGAGGGTGTTTTGAAATGGTTTGGTCACATGGAGAGAATGAGTGAGGAAAGATTGACAAAGAGGATATATGTGTCAGAGGTGGAGGGAATGAGGAGAAGTGGGAGACCAAATTGGAGGTGGAAAGATGGAGTGAAAAAGATTTTGAGTGATCGGGGCCTGAACATGCAGGAGGGTGAAAGGCGTGCAAGGAATAGAGTGAATTGGAACGATGTGGTATACCGGGGTGGACGTGCTGTCAATGGATTGAGCTAGGGCATGTGAAGCGTCTGGGGTAAATCATGAAATGTTTTGTGGGGCCTGGATGTGAAAAAGGGAGCTGTGGTTTCGGTGCATTATACATGACAGCTAGAGATAGTGGCGACGGGAATGATTAAGGGTAGACAGTATGAATTATGTACGTGTGTATATATGTATGTGTCTCTGTGTGTATATAAATGTATACGTTGAGATGTATAGGTATGTATATGTGCGTGTGTGGACGTGTATGTATATACATGCGTATGCGGGTGGGTTGGGCCACTCTTTCGTCTGTTTCCTTGCGCTACCTCGCTAACGCGGGAGACAGGGACAAAGTATGATAGATAAAATAAATACAAATATATGTATATATATATATATATATATATATATATATATATATATATATATATATATATATATATATATATATATATATACTCACTAAGCCCTCTCCTCTGTTCCTTCTTACCATAGGTAAATGAAGCACGGTAAGTTCACAAGTGCACTTTCGTGAAATAATCATATCATCAGGGGATATGTTTATATACATATATATATATATATATATATATATATATATATATATATATATATATATATATATATATATATATATATATCAAGAGCGATAAAAAACTACTTAATTCTTAGAAGTCCTTGGGAGAGAGAGAGAGAGAGAGAGAGAGAGAGAGAGAGAGAGAGAGAGAGAGAGAGAGAGAGAGAGAGAGAGATGTTCATATATTTGTGTGGATGTTTATGTGCATATATGTGTTTGTGTATGTGTAGTCTCTATGTACGTCTACACTCGATCAATTTAGGAATGTACTAATAACTGCTGAAATCAATCCTGTGTGACAAACTCGCTTGACTTTTGTTCATGAGGCTACAATAAACACGCTAGAGGTACGCAGAACACCAGATGTCATCATCGAGATTTCCAGATATCGTTCAGTAAAGTCCAGCGTTGAAGATTACCAGCAAACGTTAGATCACATGATATACATGAAGGTTGTACACACACACACACACACACACACACACACACACATATAAATGATCTTGATAACAGGTTTTATTGAATGGTATCAACACACGCACTCGAATGCGTGACTGGGAACAACACGAGCTGCGCGTGTGTAGCCACAAACTGACATCAGTAATAAGATAGACTGGGCTCACAAGGGGACGGGATCTTACACCGTGTTACACGCGGACGGTGGAGACCAGAAGGGAAAGGCACGGTATGAATCCCCTTGTGCTGGTATAGGGTATATGAGGAGAAATGTTCACGGTGTAATGCTCTCCAGTGACTTAGAGAGCGGCAAGTGAAGCGAAAAAAAGCAGTATAAAAAAGCGATCAAAATCCTATGCTTTATAAGGAGGACATTCGACTTCGAAGGTAAAGGAAATAGTATTCCTTTCTCTTTACAGTTCATTGGTGCGTCCTCACTTCCAATATTGGTTTTACTTTCATTCATCTCACAGAATGGAGAGAGTACAGCGGCGAGCTACCATGATGATTCCCGGTCTGAGAAACAAATGAAAACCAACATCAAGATTTAGATACAATCATCTCAGATAAGAGAAGGTTTAAAGATGATACGATAAAGGTATTCAGAATTATCAGAGGCTTTGTTTAATCTTGACTGTAAACAGATATCTAAAGCTACATTTGTCTGACATCATTCGTAGTAATGGATACAACCTCGTGGGCAAGCGTTGTGCTTCAGATGTATAGAATAATCCACGCTTGATCACAGTTGAAAGCAGCAACATAGATACGTGTGAGAACAGACTTGAAAAGCACTTCACTGCAGTTCCAAAACTGCCACTATTTACACTTCTTTAGTTACATAAAAATTTTATAGATATTTTCATGTCCTACATCAGCTTACTTTCTCTTACCACAATAATATCTATATTTCTGATCTCCTCCACCATCATGGACGCTCTCGGACGCAACCTGGGTTTATTGCTTTTTTCTAACAAATTCCTCACATCACGACGCAGCACACACCGTCCCGCACGGTGAGGAATTACTGGATAGAAGTTTATATTGAGACGATGTCGGTAAACTGGCTGGTTACCTTGGCTCTAGGGCCTCAGTAATGGCCGACCACGTCGAGCTATAACCACCAACCGAAAGCTACTCAACACCATCACTAAACGTCGAAGATAATGCTAAGATCACATCCACTTCCCCAGTGCCTGTATGGTCTATGGGCGGCGGCGTCTCTGTTGTTCGGTTGATTGGCCATCTACCGCTGATAAGCTATCAAGTTAAGTAATCGTGAACACGCTGCCGTCCACATAGATACTTTCTTTAGACATCGTCGTAATTCTCGAGGCTCTTAAGAACCTCGTATACCTTGGACGCTAACCTCCCATCCCTTCATCCATTACGACGTGAAGAAAAAAACGAAGAGGCTATATTAAGATTCTCATGGCGGCCTCGGGAAGGTATAAACATTCTCTCGGTTAGGGTCCATTATCATCATTACCAGCAGCATCAGCAGGTGCTGTCTACCAGGGTACACGTCTCTACCCCACCAGTCATCCACCTCCCGTCTCTATCCTAATGTTCAGGGAACTTTCTCCCTGTGACGTCTTACGATGGTGCTATCCGCTGGGGGCGTTGGCGGCGTTGCCCTTAGTACTGTATGGGAGACAGTTGGTCGCAAAGGTCGTCCAGGTCACCACCAGGACGTCCGCCTGGTGCTGAGGATCTTCTTGTATATACTTCTAGAACTTCCGCATGACCTTGACTGAACTAAGGTATATATAATTCTGGGCCTCTGACCTTACCTATCATACACGTGACCTAGTCTATCATTCGAGGGTTATCCACTGACTTAATCCACTGTTATGGAACTACCTCCTGACCTCTTGCAATATATATATATATATATATATATATATATATATATATATATATATATATATATATATATATATATATACCTATATATATATATATATAGGTAAATAGGGTGCGTAAGACAAGGGAGCAAATGGGAACTTCAGTGAAGGGCGTAAATGGGGAGGTGATAACAAGTAGTGGTGATGTGAGAAGGAGATGGAATGAGTATTTTGAAGGTTTGTTGAATGTGTCTGATGACAGAGTGGCAGATGTAGGGCGTTTTGGTCGAGGTGGTGTGCAAAGTGAGAGGGTTGGGGAAAATGATTTGGTAAACAGAGAAGAGGTAGTAAAAGCTTTGCGGAAGATGAAAGCCGGCAAAGCAGCAGGTTTGGATGGTATTGCAGTGGAATTTATTAAAAAAGGGGGTGACTGTATTGTTGACTGGTTGGTAAGGTTATTTAATGTATGTATGACTCATGGCGAGGTGCCTGAGGATTGGCGGAATGCGTGCATAGTGCCATTGTACAAAGGCAAAGGGGATAAGAGTGAGTGCTCAAATTACAGAGGTATAAGTTTGTTGAGTATTCCTGGTAAATTATATGGGAGGGTATTGATTGAGAGGGTGAAGGCATGTACAGAGCATCAGATTGGGGAAGAGCAGTGCGGTTTCAGAAGTGGTAGAGGATGTGTGGATCAGGTGTTTGCTTTGAAGAATGTATGTGAGAAATACTTAGAAAAGCAAATGGATTTGTATGTAGCATTTATGGATCTGGAGAAGGCATATGATAGAGTTGATAGAGATGCTCTGTGGAAGGTATTAAGAATATATGGTGTAGGAGGCAAGTTGTTAGAAGCAGTGAAAAGTTTTTATCGAGGATGTAAGGCATGTGTACGTGTAGGAAGAGAGGAAAGTGATTGGTTCTCAGTGAATGTAGGTTTGCGGCAGGGGTGTGTGATGTCTCCATGGTTGTTTAATTTGTTTATGGATGGGGTTGTTAGGGAGGTAAATGCAAGAGTCCTGGAAAGAGGGGCAAGTATGAAGTCTGTTGGGGATGAGAGAGCTTGGGAAGTGAGTCAGTTGTTGTTCGCTGATGATACAGCGCTGGTGGCTGATTCATGTGAGAAACTGCAGAAGCTGGTGACTGAGTTTGGTAAAGTGTGTGGAAGAAGAAAGTTAAGAGTAAATGTGAATAAGAGCAAGGTTATTAGGTACAGTAGGGTTGAGGGTCAAGTCAATTGGGAGGTGAGTTTGAATGGAGAAAAACTGGAGGAAGTGAAGTGTTTTAGATATCTGGGAGTGGATCTGTCAGCGGATGGAACCATGGAAGCGGAAGTGGATCATAGGGTGGGGGAGGGGGCAAAAATTTTGGGAGCCTTGAAAAATGTGTGGAAGTCGAGAACATTATCTCGGAAAGCAAAAATGGGTATGTTTGAAGGAATAGTGGTTCCAACAATGTTGTATGGTTGCGAGGCGTGGGCTATGGATAGAGTTGTGCGCAGGAGGATGGATGTGCTGGAAATGAGATGTTTGAGGACAATGTGTGGTGTGAGGTGGTTTGATCGAGTAAGTAACGTAAGGGTAAGAGAGATGTGTGGAAATAAAAAGAGCGTGGTTGAGAGAGCAGAAAAGGGTGTTTTGAAATGGTTTGGGCACATGGAGAGAATGAGTGAGGAAAGATTGACCAAGAGGATATATGTGTCGGAGGTGGAGGGAACGAGGAGAAGAGGGAGACCAAATTGGAGGTGGAAAGATGGAGTGAAAAAGATTTTGTGTGATCGGGGCCTGAACATGCAGGAGGGTGAAAGGAGGGCAAGGAATAGAGTGAATTGGAGCGATGTGGTATACAGGGGTTGACGTGCTGTCAGTGGAGTGAATCAAGGCATGTGAAGCGTCTGGGGTAAACCATGGAAAGCTGTGTAGGTATGTATATTTGCGTGTGTGGACGTGTGTATGTACATGTGTATGGGGGGGGGGGTTGGGCCATTTCTTTCGTCTGTTTCCTTGCGCTACCTCGCAAACGCGGGAGACAGCGACAAAGTATAAAAAAAAAAAAAAAAAAAAAAAAAAAAAAAAATATATATATATATATATTTATATATATATATATATATATATATATATATATATATATATATATATATATATATATATATATATATATATATATACGGCACTCCTGATTCATAACTTGCTTTGTCCTGCCAGCAAAGGCAGGCATCTCTCCAGAGACAAAAAAGGAAATATTTACCAAGTTACCGCAGGCAACCTGCTCCTCGACTTTCACTGTTGCCTTTACGTTCGAAAGTTGTCTTCAGTGATAATCTTACCGTTAATCACCTCAGAGCCAACTACTCTGCAAGCAGACTGACAAACATGCCGACCTTAACGAGGTCTGACTAACAGCCGAAGATGAAGGTCCTCATGACATGAACCACTGACGTCGACGTGGATAAACGGTGACCTTTGACTTGCCCGGGGTGACCTGTAGCTGGAGCCAAGCCAGGTGGGGGTTCGGGAGGATGGATCAGTGTGGCATCACAATGCAGACCACAGCTTTCTTCTCCATTGCTTTGGTCTGGTGAGTGTGTGTCTGGTGGCAGCGTCTGCCTGGTGGTCTTGTGGGTGTAATCTCAGGGAACCATAAGGGGATAACACATCTTCTCTCCTCAGTTAAAGGAAGCATTTTGTTTTGTGTGTGTGTCTTTGTGTGTGTGTGTGTGTGGTGTGTGTGTGTGTGTGTGTGTGTGTGTGTGTGTTTGTGTGTGTGTGTGTGTGTGTGTGTTTGTGTGTGTGTGTGTGTGTGTGTGATTACCTGTCTATACTGCACGGGGAGGGAGTCTTACACTCGTGGGCTCCATCACTTGAACATTCTCCACTGTCATAACATTACGTCTCCTCTAACATTACGTCTCCTCTAACGTTATCCTGGCTGGGTATCATGGTATGGCCTCTGGCTGCTCTATACTGACACATATCGAAGATTTTGTGTCACTCTTTGTTGACTTTATCAAACTGACTTGAACATTCAAAGGTTATGATCAGGTCGTACCTTTCTCTTTTCTCTTCCATGGCGGACAATATATATTTTTTTAGTGCCTATTCTAACCTTTCCCGGAATTCAGCTCTCTTTATTGTGAACGTATGTACGTGTAATTATCTATCTGTACTGAACGGGAAGGGAGGTTTATACTCGTGAGAGAGAGAGAGAGAGAGAGAGAGAGAGAGAGAGAGAGAGAGAGAGAGAGAGAGAGAGAGAGAGAGAGAGAGAGAGAGAGCAAAAACCGTGGGAAGATGGGGAGGAAGTGCCCCACGTCCGGGATTGCACATGTGCATTGCAGTGGAAAAGCAAAAGGACGAACGTCTACAGGATGTGTTTCACCTAAAGTTTACTGGTCGCTCACCTCCACCTGCTTGTTAAAGTCATCAAAGATGTTGGAGCATCTTGATAGTACTTACTTACGAATAAGGTTTTACAGGGCCAGCTCGTAGTGCTCACCGCAGGAAATGATAGAAAACCGAAGAACGTGTGAGTCACGTATTGTTGAGTGTTATGTGGGGGATGGAGAGACTGTATGTCTGGGGACTGAAAGCCAGCAGTCCTCGTGTGGGTCAGGCAGAGAGAGAACACAGCGACCTCAGCCAGAGGCGTGAACACTTGACAGCCACTGAAGTTGCTGGCTCACCTGCGCAGCCGTCGCTAACACTCTCCCTATACCCAGAGTGGGTACGCACCTCTCTGGTGTCAGTTATAGCATAACAGTCAGTTATAGCATCGTCTCTTCGATGTATATCAACTGACTGTTATATTTTTCTCTTGTGTCTCCCCTGATGATGTGATTATTACACGAAAGCGCACTTGGGAACTTTTCGTGTTTCATTTTCCCCGTGGACTTATAGGAATATATATATATATATATATATATATATATATATAGAGCTTGTCATTACAGATCTCTCTCTCTCTCTCTCTCTCTCTCTCTCTCTCTCTCTCCAATGGTTAAGATGGGAACCCAAAATGACATTCAGAAATCACCCGAGCGTGTTTGGTCATGACAAAAAGTGATACAAATGATCATTGGTTTCAAGATGGACGAGACTGATAAAGGAATATTTCAAATCACGTTTCATGAAATGAGTAAAGATGTCAGAGAACAAAATTATAAATTACGGCCCGTAAGGAGAAAGTTTTAGAAAACGAGTTAGTGTAATTTCGTAAAAGTTAAGAACGTTGACATAAAGGAAACGTATTTATAATCAATAATAAAGTATAACTTTATAAGCCTTATGAACAATATGGTATTCGAGAGTAGCTAATTACATTTTGGTACAGGAATAATTTATGTATTTGGAGTGGATGAAGCAGTTTATCACATTTTACACAAGACACACATCTCCCTAAGTGCCCATTACACAATAGTTACACATGGGCCGACTTGTGCCAGTAATGGCACTCCGAGCACACACACACCCGACCTGTGCCAATTATGGCACACCCGAGAACGGGCCGTCATTGACAAGATCCCGTGTCACGCTTGGTCATGGTGAAGCTTTCACATAGACACACGGGCCATATACACGGGGAGGGTGGGTGATGTGGTCATAGAAATACCTTGATCACCTGGAGAAAGTGTTAAGAGATTCGTCCATTAGCAGACATCCGTTAATGCTGGCGACCTTAACGATGCTAACAGCCAAAATAACCGACCAATCATCTTCGTGAATCTCCTCGAAATCATTAAAGTTGTTATTTTCATCGTAATCTTCAGTAGAAAAATATACTGTAAATAGCAGTGAGTCTATGAGGAGACCAAAGTTTTATTTGTGATAATTTTCATAAGACTTTCAGAAGACAGAGCAGGAAGGTTGCTCGTGGAGAGAGTCAAGGTGTGATATCTGTGAATCGAAGAGGTCATCACCCTCTTCCCCCGTGAATGGAGGGGGTTACCACCCCATTCCCCTGTGAATGGAGGGGGTTAGCACCCCATTCCCCCGTAAATGGAGGGGGTTACCACCCCATTCCCCCGTAAATGGAGGGGGTTACCACCCCATTCCCCCGTAAATGGAGGGGGTTAGCACCCCATTCCCCTGTGAATGGAGGGGGTTAGCACCCCATTCCCCTGTGAATGGAGGGGGTTACCACCCCATTCCCCTGTGAATGGAGGGGGTTGCTACCTCATTTCCTTATGAAGGGCGGGGACTGCTATCTAACTCCATTATCATGCTGCATGAATCCCCTTTTCGTCATGTTCTTGCTTGCTGTACCATCTTTGGGTCTCCTGATATTTCCGTTTTCTTTTCCGTTTTCTGAACCTGTGTTTACCACAACCGCTCGTCACTTGTGAAAAAAACAAAAGACGATTCTATTTGTGTGTGACGTATTCACAAGTCATCTTGGCATCATTGTACGGTAGTTTTATCAGAAGTGGAGAGTGTATGGATAATCATTTGACGCCCTGGCCTCTGTTCGCAAATCATACCCAGTTGGCAACCATCTTTGAGAGAGAGAGATATATATATCAGTGTGTATATTACATATCTTTTATCCTTGGCATATCTCTCTCATTATCTTCTGTTTAACAGCTTGAAATTGATGTTTTTTTTATATCTTCAACGACTTTTTAAATCATATGATATAACTTTTTGGGCAGAATGTTTTCTTAAGATGGTTATAGAACCATGATAATTAATATTAATATTTTTGCTAAATTATTTATTCTTGTTCATTTATCTTCATTACGGATATTCTTACTCCAATGCTTCTGCTGGAAAAATAAACAGAGAGACACGTGATATATATAGGATGAGACGATGCTTTCATATTGATCTCTTGTGGGAGAGAACAGCTGGCCAACCACATCCCATTCCCGTTTTCTGTTGTCTTTGACCGTTGAGAGGGAAAGCGTGGCTGTGTGGTGAGCAGCGGCGGTGGTGCGCCACACTCCTGCTTGCTGCGTGGGTTGTGTGGTGAGCAGCGGCGGTGCGCCACACTCCTGCTTGCTGCGTGCGCTGTGTGGTGAGCAGCGGCGGTGCGCACACTCCTGCTTGCTGCGTGGGCTGTGTGGTGAGCAGTAGCGGTGCGCCACACTCTTGCTTGCTGCGTGGGCTGTGTGGTGAGCAGCAGCGGTGCGACCACAATCCAGCTTGCTGCGTGGGCTTGTGTGGTGAGCAGCCGCGAAAGGTGCGCCACACTCCTGCTTGCTGCGTTTGCTGTTGGTGAGCACGGCGGTGCGCCACACTCTGCTGCTGCGGTATATAAGAATTGTATGCTTATGAATGTGTATAAGTCTTGGATGCTGATGAATGTGTATATAAAAATTGTATGCTTATGAATGTGTATAAGTCTTGGATGCTGATGAATGTGTATATAAGAATTGTATGCTTATGAATGTGTATAAGTCTTGGATGCTGATGAATGTGTATATAAAAATTGTATGCTTATGAATGTGTATAAGTCTTGGATGCTGATGAATGTGTATATAAAAATTGTATGCTTATGAATGTGTATAAGTCTTGGATGCTGATGAATGTGTATATAAGAATTGTATGCTTATGAATGTGTATATAAGAATTGTATGCTTATGAATGTGTATATAAGAATTGTATGCTTATGAATGTGTATATAAGAATTGTATGCTTATGAATGTGTATATAAGAATTGTATGCTTATGAATGTGTATATAAGAATTGTATGCTTATGAATGTGTATATAAGAATTGTATGCTTATGAATGTGTATATAAGAATTGTATGCTTATGAATGTGTATATAAGAATTGTATGCTTATGAATGTGTATAAGTCTTGGATGCTGATGAATGTGTATATAAGAATTGTATGCTTATGAATGTGTATAAGTCTTGGATGCTGATGAATGTGTATATAAAAATTGTATGCTTATGAATGTGTATATAAGAATTGTATGCTTATGAATGTGTATATAAGAATTGTATGCTTATGAATGTGTATAAGTCTTGGATGCTGATGAATGTGTATATAAGAATTGTATGCTTATGAATGTGTATATAAGAATTGTATGCTTATGAATGTGTATATAAAAATTGTATGCTTATGAATGTGTATAAGTCTTGGATGCTGATGAATGTGTATATAAGAATTGTATGCTTATGAATGTGTATAAGTCTTGGATGCTGATGAATGTGTATAAGTCTTGGATGCTGATGAATGTGTATAAGTCTTGGATGCTGATGAATGTGTATAAGTCTTGGATGCTGATGAATGTGTATAAGTCTTGGATGCTGATGAATGTGTATATAAGAATTGTATGCTTATGAATGTGTATATAAGAATTGTATGCTTATGAATGTGTATATAAAAATTGTATGCTTATGAATGTGTATAAGTCTTGGATGCTGATGAATGTGTATATAAGAATTGTATGCTTATGAATGTGTATAAGTCTTGGATGCTGATGAATGTGTATATAAGAATTGTATGCTTATGAATGTGTATAAGTCTTGGATGCTGATGAATGTGTATATAAGAATTGTATGCTTATGAATGTGTATAAGTCTTGGATGCTGATGAATGTGTATATAAGAATTGTATGCTTATGAATGTGTATATAAGAATTGTATGCTTATGAATGTGTATATAAGAATTGTATGCTTATGAATGTGTATATAAGAATTGTATGCTTATGAATGTGTATATAAGAATTGTATGCTTATGAATGTGTATAAGTCTTGGATGCTGATGAATGTGTATATAAGACTTGTATACTGATGAATATGTATAAGAATTGTATGCTGATGAACGTGTATATAAGAATTGTATGCTTATGAATGTGTATATAAGAATTGTATGCTTATGAATGTGTATATAAGAATTGTATGCTTATGAATGTGTATAAGTCTTGGATGCTGATGAATGTGTATATAAGAATTGTATGCTTATGAATGTGTATATAAGAATTGTATGCTTATGAATGTGTATATAAGAATTGTATGCTTATGAATGTGTACAAGACTTGAATGCTGATGAATGTGTATGAATTGTATGCTTATGAATGTGTATATAAGAATTGTATGCTTATGAATGTGTATATAAGAATTGTATGCTTATGAATGTGTATATAAGAATTGTATGCTTATGAATGTGTATATAAGAATTGTATGCTTATGAATGTGTATAAGTCTTGGATGCTGATGAATGTGTATATAAGAATTGTATGCTTATGAATGTGTATATAAGAATTGTATGCTTATGAATGTGTATAAGTCTTGGATGCTGATGAATGTGTATATAAGAATTGTATGCTTATGAATGTGTATATAAGAATTGTATGCTTATGAATGTGTATAAGTCTTGGATGCTGATGAATGTGTATATAAGAATTGTATGCTTATGAATGTGTATATAAGAATTGTATGCTTATGAATGTGTATATAAGAATTGTATGCTTATGAATGTGTATATAAGAATTGTATGCTTATGAATGTGTATATAAGAATTGTATGCTTATGAATGTGTATATAAGAATTGTATGCTTATGAATGTGTATATAAGAATTGTATGCTTATGAATGTGTATATAAGAATTGTATGCTTATGAATGTGTATAAGTCTTGGATGCTGATGAATGTGTATATAAGAATTGTATGCTTATGAATGTGTATAAGTCTTGGATGCTGATGAATGTGTATATAAGAATTGTATGCTTATGAATGTGTATATAAGAATTGTATGCTTATGAATGTGTATATAAGAATTGTATGCTTATGAATGTGTATATAAGAATTGTATGCTTATGAATGTGTATAAGTCTTGGATGCTGATGAATGTGTATAAGTCTTGGATGCTGATGAATGTGTATATAAGAATTGTATGCTTATGAATGTGTATATAAGAATTGTATGCTTATGAATGTGTATATAAGAATTGTATGCTTATGAATGTGTATATAAGAATTGTATGCTTATGAATGTGTATATAAGAATTGTATGCTTATGAATGTGTATATAAGAATTGTATGCTTATGAATGTGTATATAAGAATTGTATGCTTATGAATGTGTATATAAGAATTGTATGCTTATGAATGTGTATAAGTCTTGGATGCTGATGAATGTGTATATAAAAATTGTATGCTTATGAATGTGTATATAAGAATTGTATGCTGATGAACGTATATATAAGTCTTGTATACTGGTGAATGGTACATCAGAATTGTATACTGATGAATGTATAAGTAAGGATTGTATACTTACGAATGTGTACAAGACTTGAATGCTGATGAATGTGTATGAACTGTATGCTTATGAATGTGTATATAAGAATTGTATGCTTATGAATGTGTATATAAGAATTGTATGCTTATGAATGTGTATATAAGAATTGTATGCTTATGAATGTGTATATAAGAATTGTATGCTTATGAATGTGTATATAAGAATTGTATGCTTATGAATGTGTATATAAGAATTGTATGCTTATGAATGTGTATATAAGAATTGTATGCTTATGAATGTGGATGTAAGAATTGCATGCTTATGAATGTGTATAAGTCTTGGATGCTGATGAATGTGTATATAAGAATTGTATGCTTATGAATGTGTATATAAAAATTGTATGCTTATGAATGTGTATAAGTCTTGTATGCTGATGAATGTGTACAACAACTGTATTCCCTGTACGCTGCTGTACTTATGCACAGTTGACATTGTACAGAAAGCTAACGTCCACTTAAGTACCCTAGCCTGCATCATGTTCTGTGGTTCAGCCGAGCTTCTGAATGAATAAATGAGACGGTAATTATCATACAGAGAGAATCTATGTAATAACCGACACTAAATATACATAAGCATAAAAACAAACCAGGTAATCAAAGACTTTAAAAGGCCTGAGTGGCAAAAATCTTCCCAAGTTTGAATAGAAACAGCTGGGTCACCTGGGCAAACATGCAGGCACTGAAGATGCCTCAGGTGAAAGTCAAGCAGTGAAAAATGAGGGTCACTAAATCCATGGATATAGAAGGGCAAGAGAAAGGAGGGAAAGTGTGTGTGGTGTGTGGAGGCACACAGACGGAGAGGAGATGCCAATGTGGCGGGAGGGGAGATAGGTGGGGAGAAGAAAGGGAGAGAGAGAGAGAGAGAGAGAGAGAGAGAGAGAGAGAGAGAGAGAGAGAGAGAGAGAGAGAGAGAGAGAGATTGTGAAGGGGTGAAGCGGATGAGAGGCAATGCGACCACTTCCTTGATAATGCTAAACTCATCCTTGTCAGACTTAATGAAATATAAAAATCTAACAGAAACACTTGATGTATATATATATATATATATATATATATATATATATATATATATATATATATATATATATATATATATGTATATATATATATATATATATATATATATATATATATATATATATATATATATATATATATATATATGTATATATATATATATATATATATATATATATATATATATATATATATATATTTTTTTTTTTTTTTTTTTATACTTTGTCGCTGTCTCCCGCGTTTGCGAGGTAGCGCGAGGAAACAGACGAAAGAAATGGCCCAACCCCCATACACACGTACATACACACGTCCACACACGCAAATATACATACCTACACAGCTTTCCATGGTTTACCCCAGACGCTTCACATGCCTTGATTCAATCCACTGACAGCACGTCAACCCCTGTATACCACATCGCTCCAATTCACTCTATTCCTTGCCCTCCTTTCACCCTCCTGCATGTTCAGGCCCCGATCACACAAAATCTTTTTCACTCCATCTTTCCACCTCCAATTTGGTCTCCCTCTTCTCCTCGTTCCCTCCACCTCCGACACATATATCCTCTTGGTCAATCTTTCCTCACTCATTCTCTCCATGTGCCCAAACCATTTCAAAACACCCTCTTCTGCTCTCTCAACCACGCTCTTTTTATTTCCACACATCTCTCTTACCCTTACGTTACTTACTCGATCAAACCACCTCACACCACACATTGTCCTCAAACATCTCATTTCCAGCACATCCATCCTCCTGCGCACAACTCCATCCATAGCCCACGCCTCGCAACCATACAACATTGTTGGAACCACTATTCCTTCAAACATACCCATTTTTGCTTTCCGAGATAATGTTCTCGACTTCCACACATTTTTCAAGGCTCCCAAAATTTTCGCCCCCTCCCCCACCCTATGATCCACTTCCGCTTCCATGGTTCCATCCGCTGACAGATCCACTCCCAGATATCATCCCTGGGGACAGGGAGAAAGAATACTTCCCACGTATTCCCTGCGTTTCGTAGAAGGCGACTAAAAGGGGAAGGTGTTGGGGGCTGGAAATCCTCCCCTTTTGTTTCAGTTTTCCAAAAGAGGGAACAAAGACTGGGCCAAATGAGGATTTTTCCTTCTGAGGGTCACCCATCTGTTCTTGACGCTACCTCGCTAACGAAGGAAGTGGCGAATATATATATGAATATAATTTCCCGTGGATTAGAATATATATATATATATATATATATATATATATATATATATATATATATATATATATATATATATATATATATATATTGTACAAAGGCAAAGGGGATAAGAGTGAGTGCTCAAATTACAGAGGTATAAGTTTGTTGAGTATTCCTGGTAAATTATATGGGAGGGTATTGATTGAGAGGGTGAAGGCATGTACAGAGCATCAGATTGGGGAAGAGCAGTGCGGTTTCAGAAGTGGTAGAGGATGTGTGGATCAGGTGTTTGCTTTGAAGAATATGTGAGAAATACTTAGAAAAGCAAATGGATTTGTATGTAGCATTTATGGATCTGGAGAAGGCATATGATAGAGTTGATAGAGATGCTCTGTGGAAGGTATTAAGAATATATGGTGTGGGAGGCAAGTTGTTAGAAGCAGTGAAAAGTTTTTATCGAGGATGTAAGGCATGTGTACGTGTAGGAAGAGAGGAAAGTGATTGGTTCTCAGTGAATGTAGGTTTGCGGCAGGGGTGTGTGATGTCTCCATGGTTGTTTAATTTGTTTATGGATGGGGTTGTTAGGGAGGTAAATGCAAGAGTCCTGGAAAGAGGGGCAAGTATGAAGTCTGTTGGGGATGAGAGAGCTTGGGAAGTGAGTCAGTTGTTGTTCGCTGATGATACAGCGCTGGTGGCTGATTCATGTGAGAAACTGCAGAAGCTGGTGACTGAGTTTGGTAAAGTGTGTGGAAGAAGAAAGTTAAGAGTAAATGTGAATAAGAGCAAGGTTATTAGGTACAGTAGGGTTGAGGGTCAAGTCAATTGGGAGGTGAGTTTGAATGGAGAAAAACTGGAGGAAGTGAAGTGTTTTAGATATCTGGGAGTGGATCTGTCAGCGGATGGAACCATGGAAGCGGAAGTGGATCATAGGGTGGGGGAGGGGGCGAAAATTTTGGGAGCCTTGAAAAATGTGTGGAAGTCGAGAACATTATCTCGGAAAGCAAAAATGGGTATGTTTGAAGGAATAGTGGTTCCAACAATGTTGTATGGTTGCGAGGCGTGGGCTATGGATAGAGTTGTGCGCAGGAGGATGGATGTGCTGGAAATGAGATGTTTGAGGACAATGTGTGGTGTGAGGTGGTTTGATCGAGTAAGTAACGTAAGGGTAAGAGAGATGTGTGGAAATAAAAAGAGCGTGGTTGACAGAGCAGAAGAGGGTGTTTTGAAATGGTTTGGGCACATGGAGAGAATGAGTGAGGAAAGATTGACCAAGAGGATATATGTGTCGGAGGTGGAGGGAACGAGGAGAAGAGGGAGACCAAATTGGAGGTGGAAAGATGGAGTGAAAAAGATTTTGTGTGATCGGGGCCTGAACATGCAGGAGGGTGAAAGGAGGGCAAGGAATAGAGTGAATTGGAGCGATGTGGTATACAGGGGTTGACGTGCTGTCAGTGGATTGAATCAAGGCATGTGAAGCGTCTGGGGTAAACCATGGAAAGCTGTGTAGGTATGTATATTTGCGTGTGTGGACGTGTGTATGTACATGTGTACATATATATATATATATATATAGAGAGAGAGAGAGAGAGAGAGTTAACAGATAGATGGACCTTAGTGACTTGAGATGTATCGAAAATGGAAGGTAGAAAATATAACAGAAAGGAGATTAGAAAAACGTCGTCCAGTTATCTTGAAAGGCGAGTAATTGTTGAACATGACTTTTAAAAGTGAAAGTCTGAAAGCAAACCTCCCGGAAAGCAAGAATGCCTGCTCACGTGCTCAACCGCCTCCCTCCCACTCTAACCCTAACAGGTCTCTTCTTTCTCTGCTTGCCACTCTCCCTTCCCTCCCTTCTCTCTCCCTTCCCTCCCACCTCTCTCCCTTCCCTCCCTTCTCTCTCCCTTCCCTCCTTCCTCTCTCCCTTGTCTCTCTCCTCTCTCCCTTGCCCTCCTATTTCTTTCCCTTCCCTCCTTCCTTTCTCCCTTGCCCTCCTATCTCTCTCCCTTCCCTCCCTCCTCTCTCCCTTCCCTCTCTCCTCTCTCCCTTCCCCCCTCCTCTCTCCCTTCCCCCCTCCTCTCTCCCTTCCCTCCCTCCTCTCTCCCTTCCCTCCCACCTCTCTCCCTTCTCTCCCTCCTCTCTCCCTTCCCTCCCTCCTCCCTCCCTTCCCTCTCTCCTCTCTCCCTTCCCTCCCTCCTCTCTCCCTTGCCCTCCTATCTCTTTCCTTTCCCTCCCTCCTCTCTCCTTTGCCCTCCTATCTCTTTCCCTTCCCTCCCTCCTCTCTCCCTTGCCCTCCTATCTCTCTCCCTTCTCTCCCTCGTCTCTCCCTTCCCTCCCTTCTCTCTCCCTTCCTTCCCTCCTCTCTCCCTTCCCTCCCTCCCATGATCTACGACGCGTCATGAGACACTGTGGTGATGAGGGGGTCTCGTGATATGATCTTTATCATTAGAGAGACTCGCTGTCTCTCCAGCCAGGACGAGATATCTGCGGCTTCAGAGAGTGTCTCTCTGTCTCTCCAGACATCCTCGAATGCCTCCTGTACGTTGGTGGCGTCTGTACTGGGTTAAGAAGGCTTCATGACTAGTGGTCGCTGTACGTTCGATTATCAGTTAATTTCGTCGTAAATATCGAACATGAGAGTGATGTGTTGTATTTACTGCCGTAAAATGAGAGAGAGAGAGAGAGAGAGAGAGAGAGAGAGAGAGAGAGAGAGAGAGAGAGAGAGAGAGAGAGAGAGAGAGAGAGAGAGAGAGAGGAACAATGGGCAAGTCACTCTAACTCGCGAGATGTAAACTGTAAAATGATTGAGTAAATCAATACTGTAAAAGATTACTGACATTATGAGAAAAGTCAAAGGAAATGTTGCTAATGAACGATAATACGAGTGAGAAAAGAAGAGAATGTAATCAAAATTGGTCCTTTAGATGAGATATATCATACACCAGGTGTTACCGGACTCCGCCTACGGTGCGGTTACACAGCAAGTAAGAAATTACCTTGAGCGGGCCTCGGGGAGAGAGAGAGAGAGAGAGAGAGAGAGAGAGAGAGAGAGAGAGAGAGAGAGAGAGAGAGAGAGAGAGAGAGAGAGAGAGAGAAATGCACAGACTCGTAGAAGAACGTCTCTCCTCCAAGGGATCCATTCTTTCCCTGCTCCTGATTGGAGCGCATCCCCGAATACTGCCAGGAGCTCCGTCACAAAAAAATGGGCATTTGGGGTGTGTGATCAGAGAGCGGCCGTCATCGTCAACAATAGAGGGAAACTGGTGGTGATGACGTGAAAGTCTGGGCTGTGGTGTTGTCTGGTCTCCACGCCATTGAAAAACGTAAACAAAGGCAGGAGATTGTTACGGTGAGAGCAGGTGTTAGTGCTTGCTACAAGCACCGTACAGGAGATGGGTCGGGGGGAAGGGGGATCTAGATTGCAAGCACCGTTAAAAGGGGGCGGCGGGAGGAGTGGAGAGGGATTTAAACTGATGGTAACAAAGGATGAAGATATGATACTAAAGGGGTTAAGACAATAGGCTAAGGGGTTAAGAGAGTAGGCTAAGGGGTTAAGAGAGTAGGCTAAGGGGTTAAGAGAGTAGGCTAAGGGGTTAAGAGAGTAGGCTAAGGGGTTAAGAGAGTAGGCCAAGGGGTTAAGACAGTAGGCTAAGGGGTTAAGAGAGTAGGCTAAGGGGTTAAGAGAGTAGGCTAAGGGGTTAAGACAGTAGGCTAAGGGGTTCAGGTAAGAGGCTAAGGGGTTAAGGGGACGGAAATAGCTGGGAGAAAGTATGTGAAGGGTTACATGAGAGAGCCATGTTGAGGTGTGTGTTGGGCCTCTGGGAGATGGAGTATGGTGTATAGAGATATGCTCAGGATCGGTGGGCTGCACTGGGTGAGTATGTCAACGGTCATGGAGGACTACTATGCTGGAGAAAGTATGCTCACGGTCACGTAAGTATGACATACCATGGATAGAGGACTCAAGGAACACTAATATGAACATATCAGGATGATATACTGGGGGCAGGGTATGCAACACAGATTATAAGTATGAGGAATGAGGCGGAGAGAGAAAGTGAAAGGATGAGGAGTGCTATGCGTGATTACAGCGAAAGTGGAACGAGTGGGTATGTGAGGGAAGAGGCCCTCTGGCGGGAGACGAGAGACGGGTGAGGTAACAAGACCAACTGGGAGGGATGGAGGCTGATGACTGGGCATAAGGTGCAGGAAGTCTTGTGGTGGATTGGTTGAAGAGAGAGAGAGAGAGAGAGAGAGAGAGAGAGAGAGAGAGAGAGAGAGAGAGAGAGAGAGAGAGAGAGAGAGAGAGAGAACGCCTGAAAGCCGTTCAAGGATGTGTAGAGAAGACGAGAAGGAATGAATATAAATCATTTTGATGTAACAGTGAGCGACGAACTTAGTTCTGGCTCAGTAGGTGTATACTATCCCGTTACATTGAAAAAGACGTCAATAAAGGATTGAAAAACATCTAATAAACAGAATCATGATCTGCCTCACGACACCTCCTTCACTTTTTAGTGAGAGAAACTCACCCGTTTAGGCTTTGCTCGTCTCACACTGCAGATTAAGAACTAAGATTCATTATCTCTGTGTAACTCATTTGCATACTCGAGATTTACCTCCGAGAGTGTCATAATGTTTCGTCCGTCGATCATCGTGATTGGCGATACTCTGACGTGCTGTTGATTGTAGTGAGTTTACAACAGATATTTGGTTAAATGTACATAAGAGGCACATTAGCCTTATCATGTTGTCATATTAAGTGTTGATAAGAGACTTTATGTGTGTGTGTGTGTGTGTGTGTGTGTGTGTGTGTGTGCGCGCGTGTGTGTGTGTGTGTGTGTGTGTGTGTTCAGTGTCGACGGTGTACCATATCATGGGTTCACATACAGTCCGCTGTAATGTGACCCTCTCCTCCGTCTTAGTAATGATAGCATCATCTGCTGTAATGCAGTATTCTGGTAACCTAACCTGTAAATCTGCAAGACGTAGTACCCCCTCGTAGTCTAATCTGGTATGCCATACACAACCTCCTGTGGCCAAAGAGATACGGTAAAGTCGCGGACAACACAGTGAAGGCGACAGGAACGTATGTCTCCAGCGAGGCAAAGCCACTGCCGCTCTCCACCCCACCCCCCGGCCAAGACAATGATCTCTTCATTAAGAATTCTGAAAACGTTTGCCTTGTTTACAGGTGGGCAGTGTTTTCCTCCTCCCTCACTCCAGCACACACACACACACACACACACACACACACACACACACACACACACACACATCTGCATAACTCCCTTCCATACGATATATGCCTTTTAGGTGTTCATTCAGCCTCAGCCATGTCAGACATGTACAGCAGTAGTACCATCTCTCTCCGGGAGTTAGACATAGAGACTGACTCTCAGTGTCTCAGACTTGGGTCGAGACGGTTTCGTTGAGCGAGTCATGAAGCAGTCATGAGACGCCAAACTTCCCACGTCATCACAGACACACAACGTCTTAAATGATTACGATGCCAGCCTAATTATGTGTTCTACGAGTTGCATTCCCTCGTTTCATGCGGGAGGGAGTGTCAAAGGCATTCCTTGTGTCATGCAGAGGGGTTAGAGGTACTTCTCGTGTCATGGAGGAATGTCAGAGGCATTCTTCGTGTCATGCAGGAGCGTCAGAGGCATTCTTCGTGTCATGCAGGAGCGTCAGAGGCATTCTTCGTGTCATGCAGGAGCGTCAGAGGCATTCTTCGTGTCATGCAGGAGCGTCAGAGGCATTCTTCGTGTCATGCAGGAGCGTCAGCGGCATTCTTCGTGTCATGCAGGAGCGTCAGAGGCATTCTTCGTGTCATGCAGGAGCGTCAGCGGCATTCTTCGTGTCATGCAGGAGCGTCAGAGGCAGTCTTCGTGTCATGCAGGAGCGTCAGAGGCATTCTTCGTGTCATGCAGGAGCGTCAGAGGCATTCTTCGTGTCATGCCAGAGTCATCACAGGTCTTCCTTGTGTCTCGCATGTGTTGTCATAAACATTGCTCGTGTCATGCGAGGGGTGTCGGCAGCAATCCCTCGTGTCATGCAAGGACTGTCATACGACGACCAGGCTGGGTTACGTGGCCCACCTGCGATCCGGTCATGGAAATGAGGAAGTTGAATATGACGTCATAGAAAAAAACAGCGAGACCATCAAACGGCGTCATCGCCTTCGTCAGGAGGCTGAGTACCTCTACCACAACGGGTTAGGTGAGAGCGACTCTAAAGCAACTCTTATAGCGCCCTGGCTCGGGCATTGCCCAATGTGTATCGACGCGACGGTAATAAGTGACAGCGTAATGGGCGTTACTCAATAGGAAATCACTAATAATGGGACGAGTACCAGAGTAATCAGATACATCCTCCTGGTAACCGACGAGTGAAGATGATAATCACCAAGTACGATAATCATTGTGGCGAGGTACGATGACTGAGGATTACGGGGGAGGGGACGTGTTCAGGATGTAGGTAAGGTCGTGTTGGGTAAGACAAGGGTAGCTTCACTATTACCATCTCTTCCTTCTTACCACACCCACTCACGCACACACACACACACACACACACACACACACACACACACACACACACACACACACACACACACACACACACACACACACGCACACACACACACACACACACACACACACCCTCCGGGGTATCGTCTGTCGCGCGTCAGGATCCTCCGTGACCCAGCATACAGTAAGAGGAGAAAGGGAGTTATGAGGCTAATTTTATCTTGATTTATGAGACATGGCTTTTTCCCCGTGCTGTCTCTCATGATGGATTATACGAATCAAACCCAATCGACTTTCAGAAAGGATGCCTTGGTGTTGTGCCACCACCAGGAAAACACTGAGATAATGACATTAGAATTATTATAGTCGCGAGACATCAATTGAACTCTAAGATAATTAACTAGAAGTATTCAGCCGTGAGACATCAATAGAACACTGACATGATTACATCGGACATACTCAAAGTCGTAAGGCATTAATAGAACACTAATATGATTACTTAAAGTCGTAAGGCTTTAATAGAACACTAATATGATTACTTAAAGTCGTAAGGCATTAATAGAACACTAATATGATTACTTAAAGTCGTAAGGCATTAATAGAACACTAATATGATTACTTAAAGTCGCAAGACACCAGCAGAAGACGTAGATATTAACATTATAATTACTTGAAGTCGTGAGACATCAGTAAAACATCGAGATGATTATATTAGAAGTACTCAGTTTCAGAGACATCAACACTGATATTCATTTTAGAGTTAGATAAGAACTTTAGAATTATTTTAGTCGCGAGACATCAATTTCAAACTGAGATGATTACATTATAAGTTCTGAAGTCGTGAGACATCAATAGAACACTGAGATAAACACACTAGAATTACTTACAGTCGTGAGTAGAGTTGTGAGTTTGTGTCATGGCGGAGGTCAGTGACAAAATGCATTGTTTTTTTAATGAAAAAATGAGATGGGTTAGCTGGTGGCAAGCCCGACCACAGACACAGGCGGGCTTGTGAGCCGGAATGACTGACCGAGGGACCACGAGAGGTCAGGATCATGAGGTGGGTCGTAGGTCGTGGGTCACGGGCAACCGGGATGGGAGAAGGTAGCACAGGGTCAGTGATGATAATGCGCTCTTGTGTCGCAAGTAAAAAAGCAGCTGGCTCTCTCTCTCTCTCTCTCTCTCTCTCTCTCTCTCTCTCTCTCACGAGACAGCAGGGTGGAGGAGGATGCCCCATCATCCACCTGGGCCTGGGGGGGGGGGGGGGGACCACTTTCCTGCAGGGGACGCACGAAGGAACCACTACTGGCCTGTGTATTTATCGACGAACCTCAGCTGCTCAGTCGAGTGACCCATCCTGTGAGTGAACCAGTTGCTCTCCGCTTCGACTCTATGAAACGAACCTCTTTCATATCTTGTGGGGAGTTGTGGGAAAGCGTTGTGTGGAGGGTGTTACCCCTCGTGTGTGGGAGGAACAAAGGTGCTTCAAGAGGAGAGGGAGAGAGTGAGGTATGGTTCCAGTAATGGGCGAGGTAGTTCCGCCAGGTGTGAAAAGTTGGGGCAGGTGTTGGGTCATGATAATTCGCACCGCTATAGTCGCGACTCCGGGGTGGCTCGTGCTGACTCATGTGTGTGTGTGTGTGTGTGTGTGTGTGTGTGTGTGTGTGTGTGTGTGTGTGTGTGTGTGTGTGTGTGTGTGTGTGCGTGTGTGTAGAAGGGGCAGGTGCATCTATCGTAACTGTGACCATCGTATGATTGTGAGTGTAGAGCAAGACAAAAATCATTACATAAGAATATATACATATTCCCTCTACACAGCAGCTTCCCATGAGTAAAGACAAAGATACACACAGATACAGACCGGGGAAGATATATATATATATATATATATATATATATATATATATATATATATATATATATATATATATATATATATATATATATACGTTCACTGTGTCCCGAATAAGCAAGATAGCGTTTAGAATAGAGGAGTGAGCCTTAGAGAATGAAAAAGATCTACATTTGGCTCTTTCCTCTGCGTCTTCATTTGGAAAGTAAAACAGGAAGGGAATATTTCCAGCCCCCCCTACCCTCACCCCCTCCCGTTCCTCTTAGTCGCCTTCTATCACACGTAGGAGATACTTCAGTTTTATCCTTTCTATCCTATCCCCAGGATATATATTATATATATATATATATATATATATATATATATATATATATATATATATATATATATATATATATATATATATATATATATTATCCCTGGGGATAGGGGAGAAAGAATACTTCCCACGTATTCCCTGCGTGTCGTAAAAGGTGACTAAAAGGGGAGGGAGCGGGGGGCTGGAAATCCTCCCCTCTTGTCTTTTTTTTAATTTTCCAAAAGAAGGAACAGAGAAGGGGGCCAGGTGAGGATATTCCCTCAGAGGCCCAGTCCTCTGTTCTTAACGCTACCTTGCTAACGCGGGAAATGTCGAATAGTTTGAAAGATATATATATATATATATATATATATATATATATATATATATATATATATATATATATATATAGTAACCTACAGTTACAGTTTCCCCTTCCACCATCGTACACGTCACTAGTATAACATACACACCGAAAGAACTCGTCAAGCACTACACAACCACCCTCCTAACCCGGTCTTAAACGCCACCCCACCAGACATACACCCGCCTGAAACCACACTCCCCAGGCATGCACGAGTTGTCCTTTCTCGTTTGCCTTCTGGTCAACACCCCTCTCTTCAGCACCACATGTGCCAACGTATCGTATGACCCCTTATGCCTAAGATGGAACTCCAACACTGGAGCAATTACAGTTGCTCCTCACAGAGATCCACACACGGTATCATCACACTTCTTGACCTGTGGTCCAGCCAATGGACCAAGCTGGCTTCCTGAGCGCTTTGGAGCTCAGGAAGAGGTGATTATGCATATATATGAATGAATAAATAGATAAATGACATATATATTTATATATATATATATATATATATATATATATATATATATATATATATATATATATATATATATACATATATACATACATATATATATATATATATATATATATATATATATATATATATATATATATATATATATATATATATATATTATCCCTGGGGATAGGGGAGAAAGAATACTTCCCACGTATTCCCTGCGTGTCGTAGAAGGCGACTAAAAGAGGAGGGAGCGGGTGGCTGGAAATCCTCCCTTCTCGTTTTTTTTTTTTTTTTTTTAATTTTCCAAAAGAAGGAACAGAGAGGGGGGAGTCAGGTGAGGATATTCCCTCAAAGGCCCAGTCCTCTGTTCTTAACGCTACCTCGCTAATGCAGGAAATAGCGAATAGTATGAAAGAAAAGAAAAGATATATATATATATATATATATATATATATATATATATATATATATATATATATATATATATATATATATATATGGTTTTATCTTGTGGTGAGTGTTGCTCGCACAACATTGTGATTATGGTTAACCACTGGCAGCCACCTGGCAACTCTCCCACGTCGGGTCGTCGCTGTTGGTGTGTTCGTACATCATTTCGTCCACCGTAGCCAGCAGGGTCTCCTAAGATAATGTACTTCGCAGTACAGCGTTATAGCGAGGCGCAGTCATGCTGCAAATCGTCAAGACTCAGGTCCTGGACTGGACTCCCTAGTTTAGATGACGTTGATATAATGCTTTCTGAAGAACCTAAGAGAAGTATCTTATAATCCACCATTGGGGTATCATAATGCTTTACAACACATAGACTATGTATCAACGTTCATTCTTGGTCGGTTGGTTCGTTGGTTATCAGGGGATTATAGGCTTATGAACTACCAGCGGTCATTAAGGCTGTCAGCGACGAATGATAACCACCAATCGAAAAATCCTTAAACATCACTTGGTGTTCAAGATGATTAGGAGACTATCTACGTTCTCGCCGCTTGGATGGCCCTCACCGAACTCTGCTTACCTCGACTGTGTGACATTTACGAGTTTTTAATTTGATCGGAAATGAAAAGTTATTTAATACATGTCCTTGTAGAATGGCAATTCGAGTTCGTTTTTAAGAGTTAAGTAACTTTGGTGATTGAGTCCACTGATTTGTCTTTTCATGCGAGACACTTTAAGAATATACATAGAGAGATCGACAGGACAGGTCGCAAAGACAGACACAGACAGACACCGGCCATCATAGTGTCTTAAGACGGAGGTGGGAAATGGTTCCCGTTTCCCACGTCGCATTGCATCCGAGATCCGTCCACACCTGTCCATCATGTGATTCCCAAATGTTTTTTTTTCTCTCTCTGTTTTGGCTTCACGTACACTGCAGGTGGGGATTAATATCTCTGATTTCTCTGTTGTTCTCTTGTAGACGTCACGTGTAATTCTATTCTCTTTGTCATTTGGAACCATTGGTAGGTTGCGCTCTACTAAAGGGAAATAACATGCCGAACAAAAGTTAAGGGTCGTGAAACCAACACTACACTGCGGAGAAAAGAACCTTAAGAAGTGACGGTCATGGATGGTTCTTAAAAAAGGTGAGTGAATATTATAATACATTCTTCAGTTCCCATGACAAGACAAAAGCAATAGATGTAATATATTTGGACTTCCAGAAAGTATTTGACAAAGTCCACCACGTTGAATTGATGCGCAAAGTCCAGGTCTCGGGTATTACTGGTTACATGGGAAACTGGATGGAAACCTGGTCACGTGATGGGAGGTAGAGAGTCGTGATGAATGGTGAATCATCACCGTGGTCACCCGTCACTAGTGGAGTCCTCCAGGGATCCATACTTGAGCCTATACTTTTCATCACATCTATGAACGATATTGACGTAGGGCTTGATAACCTAGTATCCACGATGCAAAGATCGGCAGTGCCATATTAACTGAAGAAGATAAGCTAAGATTACAAGAGGCTCTAGATAAAAATCGCTTAATAGTCTAGAAAATGGCAAGTGCCATTTAACGTCAATAGATATCAGCTGTTACAAGTCGGAAACTTAAACAAAAAATTTGATTATGAACTTATGGGCAGCAAGATAAAGGACACCCCTACTGTGAGAGATCTAGGGGTCACTGTCTCCAATAACTGCAAATTCTCACATCATTTCAGTAAAGTTCCCAAGTAAACAAATGGGATGTTAGGATTTATAAACAGAAACTTTACATACAAAATCAACGATGTGATATTGCCACTATACCTAAGTCTAGTGAGACCACACTTCGAATATGCATGTGGGGTTTAGATCTCCCACTTAAGGACATCTTAAATCGGGATCAGTGCAGCGAGAGCAACTAAGTTGCTTCCTTCCTTGCGTAACAAGTCATACAAGGAAAGACTGCGAGAATCAAACTTGTTCTTCCTAAGCAAGAGACGCCTCCAGGCAAATTGACTGAACATTTCAAAATACTTAAAGGCTTCACCAACGTCGATATTGAACATATCTTTACAGTAGCACCAGCATTACCGACGAGAGGAAATGGATAAGAAGCTAGTGGTCTCCGACTTAATTTGGACTGTACAAAATGTTTCTTTTTGCCTTAATATCTTCAAAATTAGGTTTGATCACCACTTGTCTCTCCAGCAATGGATAATTCATTTAATCAGTCATCATAACGCTTCTCAACACTGATCTCTCTCTGGCCATGTTGCGGTATCATACTAACATTGATTAGCCCACGTCACCTGCTTTGAGAGAGTAATGAAGACTTACTGTATCTTTCTTCATCATCAGGAATAATACAGGCATGGTAAGTCGAGAGGCTGGAGCCCAGGTTTATCCATACTATTGTCTTTATATCAAAAA